>NW_026561762.1:0-76584 GCF_028858705.1 Grus americana | reverse complement strand
GTTTCAAAGTCCATTCCTCAAAACTCTTCTCTCTTTCTCTAAGCAGCTGAGCAGAGAGTGATGCCGAGGGGTGGCCTGGCTCTCTGTTCCCTGGAGTTGTCCCTGCTGGGAGCCGTTTCTCTGTCTCCAAGTCTCCTCCCTGTCAGTGCTCACAGACCCCATCCCACCTGCTCTGTGCTCAGCTCTGCCCTGAAGACACCTCCTGGCAGCAGGGCTCTGCCCAGGTCACCTCCCTGTTAGCAGCTCCGCAGGAGTAGGTCAGAGAAACACTGATGCTGCAAGCAAAGGTGATGGTGGTGCTGTCTGCTGGTAGAGGAGTGGGTGAAGGCACTTAGGAGGCTTCTGGCAGCTGTGTTGATCCCTCAGTGTAAGGGTTCAGGAGTCTCAGGGACTTCTTCAAACTTGACAGCTCCTCTCCCCTCTCCCTTAGAAGAAAGCTGAGAAGGTAGTCCCTGCCTTGACCTTCCTCTTGAAATGCTCCTTCTCCCAATGTCCAGAGTGTGATTTTGAGCAGCCCTGACCGACACAGCACCGTCTCACCACCAAAAGGACCCTACCCTGCCCTGTCTTTCCACCCACAGCTTCTCCCCACAGCACCATGGGGATCTCCCCAGGCAGGCTGAGTGCTGACCTTGGCAAGGACTCTGCTCTGAAGGACAGCCCTGGGCACCCCTGGCTGCACACCCACCTGCACACCTCTGCAGCTCTCCCTCTCATGCCCTGACCCTCTGATGGTGCAGCAGGAAAACCCTGCTCTGGAGCACAGCCTCCTCTATAGAAGAGAGAGATCCCATAGGCTGTGGGTTATTTCAGCTTTAGGAGATCCCTCCATGAACTGCATCTGCATTTCTCTGCACCCAGAGCCTTACCTTGTCAAGGGCTGTGTTGATTTCTCCTCTTCTGAGCTCTCAGCATCCTCCCAGCCCCATCTGCCTTTAACCCCTCTCTCACTACACTTGATGCCGTCACTGTCTGCAGGCAGTGCCCTCAGCCCTGCTGCTCTTTGCAGAGGAGCTGCTCCTGAGCAGAGCTGTCTCTCTGCAGCACTGCCTGCTCACCATGAGCTCCCTCCGTCCCAGGAGCCCAGCCCAGCTCAGCAGCAGAGCATCAGCCCAAGGTGGCACGTTCTCTGCCCTCCCAGGCTCCCTGGAGGTGCCCCTGGGGCTCCAAGAGCTTACAGCTCTTGAAAGGCAGCAGGACCTCTCCTGGGGTAGACTCAGGCTGAAGTAATCACTATCTGGACGCTGAACACTGGAAAGACTGATTTTAGAAGTGGCATTTGTCCTGCCATGGATTTGACCTGTATGGCAGGTGTAAATGTTCCCCTCCCTTTACCCTTCTCCCTGTCCCATTGCCAGGCAGGACAGCGCAGCAGTGAAAGGCAGGGATCATTCCCCCCTTCCACGGAGGGCAGGGATTCAGCTGAGTACATCAGGCTTCTCCTCTCTGCTGAGTAGCCTGGAGAGCGGAGTGGGGTTGAGCTCTCCCTCATGCACCCCACAGACTCACAGGAGGTAGGATTCCTCTTGCTTCAGCTCCGTGGGCACAAAATAGGTGCCTGCAGGCCAGCTCCTTCCCTGAGCTCCCACGGGGATCCATGGCGATGAAGGGTGGCAGGCAGCTGGTCACACACAAACAGCTGGTGGCATTTGAGGTGCCAGGGGTACTCCAAGACTCGTGGATGTGTTTGTGGGCTCTGATGGAGCATACCTGGGACACCCACACCTGCCTGAGCATCAGCTGTGGGGTCTTGGGGACGGGTCCCTTGGTCGCCTCAGCCTACACCAGATGTTTAGGGCATCTGAAAGCCTGCGTCATGGTTTAACCCACGCAGCTAAAGTAACCACACAGCTGGTTGCTCACTCTCCCCTAGTGGGATGGGGGAGAGAATCAAAAAGAGACAAAAAAGTTAAAATATGGGCATTGAGAAAAAGACAGTTTTATAGGACAGAAAAGGAAGGAAAAAAAAATACAATAACAAACAAACCAAGTGATGCACAGCACAATTGCTCACCAACCGAAGCCGATATTCAGTTAGTCCTCAAGCCGAACTCCCTCCTGGCCCACTCCTCAGTTATACACGGAGCATGATGTCATAGGGTATGGAATATCGTTTGGGTCAGCTGTCCTGGCTCTGTCCCTTCCCAGCTTGTTGGGCACCCCCGCCTTCTCATTGGCAGGCCAGCATGAGAAGCTGAAAAGTCCTTGACTGCCTGGCAACAACTAAAACCATCCGTGTGTTACCAACATTGTTCTCATCCTAAATCCCAAACACAGCACTATCCCAGCTGCTAGGAAGAAAATTAACTCTGTCTCAGCCAAAACCAGGACAGTCCATGGGACTCACATTTCCGTGGTGGCTGCTGCACTTTCAGCTGACCAAATGGAGGAGTGCGCCAGAAGGAGGGTCAGATCTTTCTGTAGGCGCTCTCCAGTGCACTCACTAGAGCTCAGCTCACTGCCAAACTCAGGCCCAAGCCCATCCCTGCGTTGCAGGCACCTACATGATTTCAAGGAAATAATTGCAGTAGGGGATGGGCAGACACAGCATGGCCTCCCAAAGGGGTCGGGTGTGCCAGAACCTGAATGCCAGCATCACGGCAAGATGGCAAGGTCCACCTTGTCTATGCACCCAGGTGTGCCGCATGACTGGGAGGCACAACACACCAGGGTCTCCACTCATGTCGCTATGCTCTCAGCCCCTAATGGTCCTCCTCTCCATTGTCCTCTACCCACCTCCCTGATGATATGAAGAAAAGCCATGCCACTGATGTCCACGGTCTGGCTGGATTGCAAGCTGACCTCACCCAGGGCCTTTCTCAGTGGTACCTTGTGTTCCTGGAGATTGGCACAAGGTGCTGCAGAGTCATCTCAGTCAGCAAATTCACAGATTCACAGATTCACAGATTGGTCGGGGTTGGAAGGGACCTCTGGAGATCAGCTAGTCCAACCCAATGGCTAAAGCAGGATCACTTAGAGCAGGTTGCACAGGATTCCGTCCAGGTGGGTTTTGAATCTCGCCAGAGAAGGAGACTCCACAACCTCTCTGGGCAGCCTCTTCCAGTGCTCGGTCACTCTCAAAGTGAAGATGTTTTTCCTCATATTCAGGTGGAACTTGCTGTGTTCCAGTTTGTGCCCGTTGCCCCTTGCACGGGCACTGGGCACCACTGAAAAGAGACTGGCCCATCCTCTTGACATCCACCCTTTAGATATTTAGAAGTACTGATCAGATCCCCGGCAGCTCCCGGCAGCACCAGGCCGCACGCTGCTGCAGTGCCCCGGGGTAGCTCAGTCTGGGCAGTACAGGAGCAATTCCACCTCAAATGCACGACACATTTTGCATTTGGGGTATCACCTGTATTCTATCTGTTTCAACATCGTGAAACTGTCTCAGTGAAAGGCCTTTGGGGGCTCCGACTAGAAACGATGACTCTGATATGTGGCTATATATATAATCCTTTAGACATAAACCGTTGGTCAAGTCTGGGCCTAAGACTGGGCCCAGCTGAATAAGGGAAACTAATTAGTGTAGAACAATTTTAAAACAGAATATATAGTTTGGCAACACTTGAGTCAGGCCCCACAAACTCAGGCTTCGCCTGTCTCATGCTCCAGTACGAAAGAAAACAATTAGTAAAAGAGTTGGAATGTAGAAACAGGATAAGAGAAGCCGTAAATTAGGGAACAGTTCTTGGGTATGAACTAGAAAAAGACACAAAGTCTGAGGCATCCTGATAAAGGGGGCCCAATATGCCAACAAGCCTGGGACCGTCTGGGCAGGATGGATAACAAGGTTGCTGAGCTTACAAAACAGAGAGAGAGAAGAAGAGGTCACCCAACTGTGTACACTGAAGAAGAGGAGAAGAGGGGAACTATTGTCCCCTCACCATCATGGCCTACGACCGCTACGTTGCCATCTGCAAACCCCTGCACTACGGGACCCTCCTGGGCAGCAGAGCTTGTGCCCACATGGCAGCAGCTGCCTGGGGCAGTGGGTTTCTCACTGCTCTGCTGCACACGGCCAATACATTTTCCCTACCCCTCTGCCACGGCAATGCTGTGGACCAGTTCTTCTGTGAAATCCCCCAGATCCTCAAGCTCTCCTGCTCAGATGCCTACCTCAGGGAAGCTGGGCTAATTGTGGTTAGTGTCTGTTTAGCCTTTGGGTGTTTTGTTTTCATTGTGGTGTCCTATGTGCAGATCTTCAGGGCTGTGCTGAGGATCCCCTCTGAGCAGGGACGGCACAAAGCCTTTTCCACGTGCCTCCCTCACCTGGCCGTGGTCTCCCTGTTTATCAGCACTGCCATGGTGGCCTACATGAAGCCCCTGTCTAATTCCTCTGCAACCCTGAATCTCGTTATATCATTTCTGTACTCAGTGGTGCCTCCAGTCATGAACCCCCTCATCTACAGCATGAGGAACCAGGAGCTCAAGGATGCAGCATGGAAACTGAGGACTGGATGTTGTTTGGAAGCATTAAACTGCCCATCTTCTTCTGCATAACAGCTATTATTTAACTCATTACAGGCCCAGCCTGTCGTCTGTAATTTTTGTTGGTGGTTGTCACGTTTTACTCGGAATGATGTTGTCATCCCCTCTCTAATTCAGTCTCTGCTTTTCTTTTCTGACCGAGTGGCTGTGTAAACGAGGAGCCATGCTCTCTGTGTGTTTAAGTAAAATAAAGGACCCCGCAGCCAGGTGGGGTTTTTTTCTGAGATCCTTCCTCCAAGAGCTTTTGGAGCTGCAAGGAAAGTTCCTGTGTGCAGAGGTGGCAGGGAAGAGAGTCCTGGCATGGCAGCGCTGCCAGGAAGCACTTGATCTCCCAGAGCTGTTCTCTTTTCACTTCCACACTCTCTTTCTGATCCCTTGGCTTTGGTGGAAGGCCTGATTGCTCTGCAGCTTGGTCACAGTCCTGCTGCGTGGTCGTCCTGTGACTGCAGGCAGGGACAGGCAACGGGCACTTCTGTGACAGAGCTGGCCTCCGTAGGAGTGGTTCCATCATGAAAGGGCATCTCCTCAGGGCAGTGCATGAAGGCTTTGGTCTTCCTCCAAAGTTGCTCTCAAGAACATGCCCAAGAATGTGGCCCACAGATGAAAACACCAGTGAACAGCTAAAGTGTGTGGGTGTGCAGGGTGGGGGCACACAGCAGTGTCCTCGCACAGCCAGCCCTCCTGGGACAGACGTGAAGGCCCAGCAGAGCAGGGTCTGGCCTGTGCCCGTGGTCACTGGACAGCCTGGGGAAGCTGCCTGTGCTGGTCTTGGCTGGGATAGAGTTCATTTTCTTCAGAGTAGCTAGGATGGGGCTGTGTTTTGGATTTGTGCTGAAGACAGTGTTGATGATACAGAGATGGATTTGTTATTGCTGAGCAGGGCTTACATGGAGTCAAGGCCTTTCCTGATCCTGACACCACCCCACCAGCGAGGAGGCTGGGAGTGCACAAGAAGCTGGGAGGGGACGTGACCAAGACAACTGACCCCACCTGACCAAACGGATATTCCATACCATATGACATCGTGCTTAACGTTATAAAGCTAGGGAAGAAGAAGGAAGAGGGGGATGTTTGGAGTTACGGCATTTGTCTTCCCAAGTAACCATTACATGTGATGGAGCCCTGCTTTCCTGGAGACAGTCGAACACCTCCCTGCTGATGGGAAGTGGTAAATCAATTCCTTGTTTTACTTTATTTATTTGCGCAGCTTTTGCATTACCTGTTGAAATGCCTTTACCTCAACCCACCACTTTTCTCACTTTTACCCTTCCGAGTGTCCCCCCCATCCCACTGGAGCAGGGAGTGAGCAAGCGGCTGTGTGGTGTTTAGTTGGCAGCTGGGGTTAAACCACAACACTCCTGTGATCACTGTCAGTGTTTTCACATAAGCAACAAAATTCAAGTCATCATTTCTACCACCCCCAAAAGAGGTTCTTCACATGTGAAGTCATTGTTACAGTTTTAGATAAAGGTAAGGACATGCAGAAGGTCTAATCACCGCTACCAGGTGGGAGCTTCCTACACGCTTCTCATTACAATCAAATTTATTCTGCATCCCAGGGATAAGCTTGGCAGAACACGGCCTGAAGGCCAAGCTGTACATAGAGCATAGTAGAGGCCTGGGTCTGCTCAGGTTTTCTGTGACACTGATCACTAACTCCTGGATGTACCATGGTCTGTACCATGTACCAATACTCCTCTCTGCTCACATTACCCTTTCTGGATTGTGCCCTCAAATGTGTCAGAGCAATCAGAGAGGTTCTGGGATCCTCAGAAAAGGCAGACATCAAACATTTCTTCAAGAAGGGCAAGGAGGAGGACTGGGAGAATTACAGGCTGGTCAACCTCACCTTAGTCCCTCAGAAGGTGATGGGCCAAATACACCTGCAGGGATTCACAGGCACTGAAGGAGAAGGAAGGGACTGCCGAACCCACATGGGTAGGGACAAGAAGGGCATGTTTCGTACCTGGACCTTAGCAAGGGCTTTGACATGGTCTCCATAGTCTCTATACAGTCGGATTGGGCCAACCCTGTTGAATGTCTTTATTAACTCCCTGTACAATGTGACAGAGGGCATTTTCAGCTCCTTTGTGGATGATGCCAAACTGGGCAGAGCCTCTGAGCGACCTCATCAGGTTAACCCTGCCTTGAGCAGGATAGCCGGACAAGAGGAACTTCAGGGCTCTCTTCCAACCTGAGTTATTTGATGATTCCATGAGTCTCTCCCTTGGAGTACTTTTGGAGACAGAATCGACAGAGGAAGAAGACAAAACAAAGAGGCCGAAGTAGAGATAGAAAATGCAGCAGTAGAAATACAGCAGTTCCTCTGAGGAACATTTCTCCACTCAAATTGTTGGTAGGAAATCTACTGGATAAATTTGATGAAAGCAGCTTACTGTTACCTGCTCAGGTACTGGGCCACAAAGAGGATGATGGTTGGGCATGGTATGATGTGGTCAATTGTGTATAAGTACCTCATAATCCAGTAGGAAGCAAATGGGGAGGTGAGGTCAGTTCTGCCTCTGGAGGTGATAGGCCAGCAGCAGGAATGTGGCTGAGAAAGGGACTCTGAGGTCACTTCATTCTGAAATAGCTGATAGGCCAGACCTTGGCCCATGGCTGGGATATGTGCTTTAAAGCTCACATCTGCCAGTGTCTCTGACAGGCCAGCAGAAGGCACCTGGTTGGCACATTGTCTGTGAGATCCCATCTGCCAAAGGACCTAGGCTTAGTCCAGGAAGGGGGCTTATATCTTGGTGGTCATGTCTGTTCTGCCTGAGAACATGATGGGACAGCAGCAGGCACACGGCTTGGTCGTGTCTATCTGAGAAGCTGAAAGGCTAGCAGCCTTGGGAGATCATGGTGAGGTTACTTCTGTCTGCTCAGCTGAAAGGCCTCAAGAAGACTGGTGGGTTGGGATGCCTGCCTGAAGGGTTGTTTCTCAGATGGTGGAGCTTTCCTTGGAGGTAGGAAACAACAGGAGAGAGAAACGCTGCCACACAGTGCAGTGTGGAAGGTGGAGACTGGACATGAGGAGGAAGAACTGTCACTCCAAGGGTAGTGCTGTGGTACAAGAAGTCATCCCGAAGGAGTATGAGATCAGTCCATCTCTTTGTGTTTCAAGGAACAGAGCGTGAGGGTGGACAGATGTCCGTGAATGTATGGAAATGCCAGGGTGAGAGCAAGGTGAGGTAGTAAGAGGGGTGTCTACAGTGTGCAGGGAAAAGAAGCAGCTGTGGGACAGCGTAGGACAACGTGTGGTGGAGATGGCAAAGGGTGCTGGCAAGGCTGGAAGTCGCCAAGAGAACCCAAGTCTGTGTCCCCTTGGCAATCGTCTCTGCCACCAAGGTCTGTGAGGAGACATGTTGTCCTAAGGCACTGGGGGGGCCTCATTGCCTCCTTGCACACCCCCAGTAAGGCTGGGAACTGCCATCCCGTTGTCCTTCACTCAGCACGACACCCCCCACATCCCACTGCCCCAGGAAGAGCCCTGAGCAAGGCGTGAAGGACAGGATCTGCCTTCCCAGGGGCTGGGGGTCAGGCCTTGGCCCTTTTGCTTCATCAGACAAAAGCAGGGCTTTCTCTGCATCTCAGCTGCCTGCACATTACCTTTGCCTACCTGCAATCATGGCCTCCAATTATCCCTTCTAACGAGTCCTCGGGGAGCCTTTGCTGGTCATGGTGCTCAGTGGGACTCAATGCTTCAAGGTACTCTGGGTTTTTTCCTTTTACACTGAGTCTTTGAGAGGTTTGTGCAATCTCCTCTCAGTACCTGAGGTTCGTTACCTAGCACCAAATACATCATGGGACTCATTAAAATCAAGTAAGCCCTAATGAGACATCTCTCTCCCTGTGATTTTCTTCAAGTCTTCAAGAGTTGTACAGATAATTGGAGCTGTTTCCCAGTGTAGTTGTGGAGAAAGATTTCAAAGAACTGCTAATAAAGAGGAGGTTTTATTTCCAAGGGTGTATTTTACTACTTTTCAGTTTAGAGAAGAGGTGATGGCAGCATTCCCCAGTAGATCTTGCTCCAGGGTCTCTCCTAAGGACGCCTGGACAGGAGGAAAAGCAGTCCCTTGAGGTCTGACACAGCATGGACAGCCTCCACCTCAGCTCCCCAGCCCCACCATTTCTCTCATTGGCCACCGGGGACTTTCCCTTACATCAGACTTCTCCACTGAATTCTGCAGCTGGATGTTACAGCTCCTTTGTACCAACCCGCACTTGCTTTCCTTAGAGAAATGGCTGCACATATTATTTTTTTTTTGCCTATTTGCAAGCAAAGAAAAGTCAAGCACGATAAAGTTTCATCGACAATAAAACACACTCTGCACCATACGCTTACTACAAGCTGCCTCTAATGACGTTGCATTTCTCCAAGGGATAATCTTATGAGGAATGTTTGAGACAGGTAGGTGCCAAAAGCTAGATATAAACACAGCTAAAGAGTTGGCTAAAGAGCAAATTGGACTAGTGTCGTGATTTAATCTGGTCGGCACCTAAACCAACCCCACAGCTGTTCTCTAACTCCCCTTCCTGGGATGGGGGAGAGGACTGAAAATGGAAAAAAAGTAAATCTCTATGGGTTGAGATATAGACACTTTGATAGGACAGAAAGGGATGATGACGATGTTAATAATAACAACAATAATAACAGACTATACAAAACAAGTGATGAACAGCACAATTTCTCACCGCCTGAAGTCGATGCTCAGCAAGATCCCAACCTGCCCCGTCTCCTGGCAAGCCCCCAGTTCTATATGGAGCATGATGTCATAAGGTATGGAATATCCCTTTGGTCAGTTTGGGTCAGCTGTCCTGGCTGTCTCCCCTCCCAGCTTCTTGGTGCCCCCCAACTTCTCGCTGGCAGGCCATATGAGAAGATGAAAAGTCCTTGACTGCTTGGCAACAACTAAAACCACCAGTGTGTTATCAACAATACTCTCCAAAACACAGCACTATCCCAACAGCTAGGAAGAAACTTAACTCTATCCCTGCTGAAACCAGGACAGCTACTTAATCACAGGGCAAGCATTTAACTCCCTGATGTCAAAACAGCAGCTTGGGGTGGGTGACAGGAATGTGAAGGAACAAAGAGTAAGGGGAGGCGAAAACTGGAGCATAATCGAAAAGGCCTTTGTCTAGACAGTCTGCTGGAAAGATGACTTTAGAAATGGTTGTTGTTATCAGGAGAGGTGAAAATATAGGAAAGATCAGGGAAATTAAAAACTCCATATAATGGGCAGAGTAGTGATGATGAAGGTACAGGGGAAGATCAATATTTCTTTTGAATATCCCTTTTCAAAGTTCACAGGCTTGGTAGAGGTCTCTTGTGAGTGAGGATGTGCAAAAACTGCACCCGTCTTGGAAAGTGGCCAACATTGCAACCCAGGGAACCCCAGGCTGCACCAGCTCACTTTGGTGAGGAGTGTGCCATCAGGTAGAGTCTTCTCAGGTGACATACCTGGGCACCCAGATGAGAAGAACGTGTCCACAAGCCGTCAGCATGGACTTCCCAGGGTATATCATGCCTCACCAACCTGGTTGCCTTCATGACGAACTAACTGCAGTTATGCATGAGGCGAGAAGAGGGGCCATCGTTTACGTCAGCTTCAGCAAGACACATGGCATGATCTCCCTCACTATTCTTGCTCCCACATTAGGCCATTACAGTCTGGAGGGGTAGACAAACAGATGGGTAAAACACCAGCTGGATGATCAGGCTGAGAGCGCAGTGGTGAAGGGGTCATACCCTACGTGGAGGCCAGTGAGACATCCTGGGGCATCGTGGGGCAGCACAGGGGATGCTCCTGGGCCCTGTGCAATTTATCACCTGCATCCATGACCTGGAGGAGGCAACTCTCACCACGTGTGTCAATGACACTAAATGGGGGGGGGGGGATCGTTCCTGTGCCTTAGCGAAGCCGTTCAGGGGAAACGTGCCAGGTGAAGGACTGTCCTGTCAGGAACTTCATGACAGAGAAGACAGACAAAGGCCAGGTCCTGCACCTGGGACAGACTGACACCAGCAGTGGCCGGGGCTGAGGAATGCCTGGCTGGGGATCAGCCCTGCCTCAAAGGCCCTGGTGGTGCTGGGGGACAAACGACAACGATCGATCCCACCGTGCGACCTGCTAGCAAAGGCCACCAGCGGTGTCCTGGAGTGTGTGAACTGGAGTGTCAGCAGGAGAGTGAGGGAAGCGACTGTGTCCCCCTGCTTATCGCTCTGTAGACCATCTGTACGCTGCTGTGTCAAGTTTGGGGCCCCCCCTGGGGAGGAGGAGGAGGGAGTGAGCAGCTGTGTGCCTGCTGGGCTGTTGGCCAGTCAAGCCACCCCATGGAGGAAGACGTTGATAACTGGGAGCAAGCGCAGTGGGAGGCCTCCGAGATGCTCAGGGGCTGGAGCACATGCCTGGGAGGAGAAACTGAGGGGAAGAACCTTGTTCAGCCTGCAGAAGAGGCGGCCTCAGGAACCTCGTAGCAGCCTGCCAGTCCCTACGGAGACTTTTTCAGGAAGATGGAGCCAGTCTGGTCACCATGGTGCTCGGCAGGGGGAAAACAGACAAGAGTTAGATGATGGAATAAGGCAGGTTCAGCACAGAGATAAGGAAAATCATTTTCTCCATGAGGACATCCAAACATTGGAACTGGTTTCACAGCAACGTTGTGCCATCTCTGTCCTTGGGTGTTTTCCAGCCCCCAAGGGATAAAGCCTCGAGCAATGTGGCCTGACTCCACATCTGATTCTGCTGCGAGCAGAAGGCCAGAATAGACACCTCCTGAAATCCCATTTAAGAAAGTCGAAACCAAAAAGATGCAGCAGTTTCTTGTCCTCAAGGTCTGCATTTGATGACAGCAGGGAATGTTCTCAGGTTCCCTGTGACCATGGAAGTAAGTCAGGTTCTTAGTTTAGTCAGAGCAGCTGCAGCTGTCATGCCTTGCTCCAGGCACTGCTGCTCAGGTGCAGGCCTGCTTGACAGGTATCCCCAAACTGTCCTGACCATTTCCTTTGCTTCACCATTCATTCCCTTGTCACTCCCTTCCCACCTCTCCAGCTCTACTCTATCAGCATTGTTAGACCCTCCCATACAAAAAGACAACCCCTTTTATCCATTTCCTCACAGGCCCTGCACGTGCTCACTTTGTGCCCTCAATTTCGTGTTTCTGAGATGGTTATCATGGTGCTTTCTGCCTTGATTAGCAACTACACTACACTAGTACTCTTTTTCTCATCTGTAGTGTCCTGTAGCTACCTCAGTTATCACCTTGTTAGAGGCACCATGACTCAGGATGAACATCAGCACAGGTACTTTCAGTGTTGGAGGTTCATTCCAGAGGGACCTCGATACACCTGGGGATTAGGCCAACAGAAACTTGAAGGTTTAGAATGAAAGGTCATCTCATGGTGCTTGACTGAACATGATGACCCTCAGCAGTGAGCATTCTCCAGCTCCTAGGCATGCACACAACATGGAAAAATCTTTTTCATCCCTGATTTGCAGAAGAGATGTCTTCCTTCCTGACATCTTCCCAGGACAAACCTCCTCCTCTTCCCCATACACAGGTACCAGCTGCTTTCATTTCTGGGCTCAGATATGGTTTCAGCATTTACTAAAATCATAAGCCGTCTCCTTGTTTCTCACTAACATCCCTTGACCTTCTCTCTGAGACCTACACATGGACAACCACTGCTGCTCAGGGTTTCTTGCTCTTCAGAAGAGGCCTTCACATTCCTGGTGCTTATTAACTATCTTTCTGGCTCCCTCCAGAGCTCATGGCAAACTTTTGTCTGTAACAGGGCCTTTATGAAATCGTTGTCCTTTTAAGATCTTCTGTGCATAAAGAATAGCCACAGAAAAGCACCAAATACACCAAAACAGGTGTGGAATGAAGTGCCAGTGAGAAGGAGCTGAGCAACACCCAAGGCTGTGGCTTCCTGGCAAGGAATCTCTGCGGTTTGTCACTTTTTCTCATGAAAGAAACAGGGAAACAGTCTATCCCATAGAGCTCTGCAGAAGGAAGATGGAGCTGTACGTAGCGTGAGGTGATACGAGTGGGATCAGCAGGTAGAGAAGATTTTTGTAGGGAAGTCTTTACAAAGGAGTACCCTGACTTCACCCCAATAGAAAACAGAGACCAGTGCTGATGTGATGGGGAGAAGTGTTCTGGGGTAAGTGCGGATGAGAGAAGTTTGGAGACATTTGGTTTGAAGAGATTTGAGGTAGTACTTTCCTGGCCTGAGCAGCCTGAGCTTTGGAGCCGAGGAAAAACAAAGAAGCTCTCAAGGATGTTTTGGACTTAGTGGTACTATCGCTGACGGCAGCAACAGGACAGTGCTGTAAGAGACCTCCTTCATATTGTTGCTGGTCAACCAATGCTCTTTAATTTAGGTTTTACTAAATTAGTTCAGAGTGGTTAGCCTCTGGCATGCAATTTTTAGAACAGTGCTTTAAGTTTGCACGGCAAGGTTTTGGTAGCGGGGGGGCTACAGGGGTGGCTTCTGTGAGAAGCTGCTAGAAGCTTCCCCTCTGTCTAAGAGAGCCAATGCCAGCCGGCTCCGAGATGAACTCACTGCTGGCCAAGGCCAAGCCAATCAGTGACGATGGTAGCACCTCTGGGATAACATATTTAAGAAAGAAAAAAAAACCCCAAACCAACAAAAAACCCCCAAAAACCGAAACAGAAGCAATTTTTGCAGTGAGAGAGATTGCAAATACGTAAAAAAAAAAGAACCCTGCAGACACCCGGGTCAGTGCAGAAGGAGGGGGAGAAGGTGCTCCAGGCACCAGAGCAGAGATTCCCCTGCAGCCCTTGTAGAAGACCATGGTGAGACAAGCTTTTCCCCTGCAGCCCATGGAGGTTGATGATGGAGCAGATATCCACCTGCAGCCCCTGGAGGACCCCACAGTGGGGCAGGTGGAGACACCTGAAGGAGGCTGCGACCCCATGGGAAGCCCGCGCTGGCTCAAACTCCTTGCAGGACCTGTGGCCTCGTGAGGAGAGGAGCCCATGCCGGAGCAGGTTTTCTGTCAGGACTTGTGACCCCGTGGGGGACCCACGCTGGAGAAGTCTGCTCCTGAAGGTCTGCAGCCCGTGGAAGGGACCCACGCTGGAGCAGTTCGTGAAGAACTGAAGCTTGTGGGAAGGACTCCCATTGAAGAAGTTCACGGAAGACTGTCTGCTTCGAGAGGAACCGCACGCCAGAGCAGGGGAAGAGTGTGAGGAGTCCTGCCCCTGAGGAGGAAGGAGCGGTAGAGACAACCTGTGATTAACTGAACATCAACCCCCATTCCTCGTACCTCTGTGCTGCACGCGGGGAGGAGATAGAGCAATCGGGAGTGAAGTTAAGCCTGGGAAGAAGGGAGAGGTGGGGGGGAAGGTGTTTTTAAAATTAGGGTTTCTTTCTCATTCCTCGACTCTGGTTTGATTGGTAAAAAATTAGATTAATTTTCCCGAGTTGAGTCTGTTTTGCCCATTATGGTAATTCCTGAGTGATCTCTCCCTGTCCTTATCTCGACCCACGAGCCTTTCCGTGTATTTTCTCTCCCCTGTCCATCTGAGGAAGGGAGTGACAGAGTGGCTTTTGGTGGGTACCTGATGTCCAGCCAGGGCCAACCCACCCCAGTCTCTCACTGCTAACTCCTCCTTTCTGCACTCTTCCCCATTCTTCCTACACTCAGCCCCAGCCAGGTCCAATGTGTGGCTTCAGAGGCAGCCTTGCTCCAGGGTCTGCCAGGGTCTGGGCCAGAAGAGAGCCCAGGCAGAGCTGGTCATTTCCATGATACAGGCTCTGAGCCCAGCAGGATGGTGGAGATGGCCTCGTAGCAAGACTAACCCATAAACGTGGGGTGAGCAGCCAGTGCTGGAAATGGCTGATGAGAGAGGCTGGGGGGTGATGAATTCCCTGGGACACCTTCCTGTTCAATCCATGCCACCAAAGGCACAGACTGACCTCCTCTCTCCTGCGCCTGAATGTCTTAGCTCCCAACCATGAGTCCTGGCTCTGTACGATCCTGCAGATCCAAAAAGGTCTTGGAGGAAGAATCTCAAAAAAAAAAGATAAAAGAAGGAGCTGCAGGGCCCTTTTTATTTGTTTAAACACACAGAGAGCAGGGATCTTCATTTACACAGCCACTCAGAAAAGAAAAGAAAAGCAGACAGTAAATGAGAAGGGGGATGACAACCTCATTACAAGTAAAACACTACCACCAGTAGCAAAAATTACAGCTTACAGGCTGGGTCAGTAATAAGTTACATAATAAATGCTATGCAGAAGAAGGTGGGCAGTTTATTGGATCGGAATAACATCCGGTCATCAGTTTCCACACTGCATCCCTGAGCTCCTTGTTCCTCATGCTGTAGATGAGGGGGTTCATGGCTGGAGGTACCACCGAGTACAGAACTGACACCACCAGGTCCAGAGAAGGGGAGGAGACAGACGGGGGCTTCAGGTCAGCAAACGTGCCAGAGCTGATAAACAGGGAGACCACGGCCAGGTGAGGGAGGCACATGGAAAAGGCTTTGTGCCGTCCCTGCTCAGAGGGGATCCTCAGCACGGCCCTGAAGATCTGCACATAGGACACCACAATGAAAACAAAACACCCAAATGCTAAACAGGCACTAACCACAATTAGCCCAACTTCCCTGAGGTAGGCATCTGAGCAGGAGAGCTTGAGGATCTGGGGGATTTCACAGAAGAACTGGTCCACAGCATTGCCATGGCAGAGGGGTAGGGAAAATGTATTGGCCGTGTGCAGCAGAGCAGTGAGAAACCCACTGCCCCAGGCAGCTGCTGCCATGTGGGCACAAGCTCTGCTGCCCAGGAGGGTCCCGTAGTGCAGGGGTTTGCAGATGGCAACGTAGCGGTCGTAGGCCATGACAGTGAGAAGATACAATTCTGCTGAAATGAAAAAGACTGACAGAAAGAGCTGTGCAGCACATCCTGTGTAGGAGATGGTCCTGGTGTCCCACAGGGAGTTGGCCATGGCTTTGGGGAAAGTGGTGGAGATGGAACCCAGGTCTAGAAGGGAGAGGTTGAGGAGGAAGAAGTACATGGGGGTGTGGAGGTGGTGGTCACAGGCTATGGCGGTGATGATGAGGCCGTTTCCCAGGAGGGCAGCCAGGTAGATGCCCAGGAAGAGCCCGAAGTGCAAGAGCTGCAGCTCCCGTGTGTCTGCGAATGCCAGGAGGAGGAACTGGGTGATGGAGCTGCCGTTGGACATTTGTTCACTCTGGGCTTGGGGGGCTGTTGAAAGAAGACATTGACAAGTCAGGGCAGACTTCTTTGAGCCAGTCCTATGCTGTTTCTCAAAAAAATCCCCTCAAAATTGCTTCTCTTTTTTCGGAGGGAACTTTGTTCAATTCCTTTTTCTGAGCTCACCTTTGTGCTGCTGAGTGAGGGCACCTTCCCTGAAGGGGCAGAAATCCTCATCTTTCACCTTGCTCTCAGCCTGGACACTGGTGAGCCCTGAGGGACAAAAGGGCTCCCTGATCCCTAATGCAGAGTCAGGAGAGCTGGTCTGCCCACGAGTGACCTGATGGTCACCAGGCAGGTGCCCTGTGCTAATTATACACCTCTCTCCGTTGGAGGATGATCTCACACACAATGGACTTGAAAGAGAAACTGGACTTGAGAGCTTGGAAGAGTCCCGTTTCAAAGTCCATTTCTCACAACTCTTCTCTCTTTCTCTAAGCAGCTGAGCAGAGAGTGATGCCGAGGGGTGGCCTGGCTCTCTGCTCCCTGGAGTTGTCCCTGCCGGGAGCCGTTTCTCTGTCTCCAAGTCTCCTCCCTGTCAGTGCTCACAGACCCCATCCCACCTGCTCTGTGCTCAGCTCTGCCCTGAAGACACCTCCTGGCAGCAGGGCTCTGCCCAGGGCATCTCCCTGTTAGCAGCTCCGCAGGAGTAGGTCAGAGAAGCACTGATGCTGCAAGCAAAGGTGATGGTGGTGCTGTCTGCTGGTAGAGGAGTGGGTGAAGGCACTTAGGAGGCTTCTGGCAGCTGTGTTGATCCCTCAGTGTAAGGGTTCAGGAGTCTCAGTGACTTCTTCAAACTTGACAGCTCCTCTCCCCTTTCCCTTAGAAGAAAGCTAAGAAGGTAGTCCCTGCCTTGACCTTCCTCTTGAAATGCTGCTTCTCCCAATGTCCAGAGTGTGATCTTTGAACAGCCCTGACCGACACAGCACCGTCTCACCACCAAAAGGACCCTACCCTGCCCTGTGTTTCCACCCACAGCTTCTCCCCACAGCACCATGGGGATCTCCCCAGGCAGGCTGAGTGCTGACCTTGGCAAGGACTCTGCTCTGAAGGACAGCCCTGGGCACCCCTGGCTGCACACCCACCTGCACACCTCTGCAGCTCTCCCTCTCATGCCCTGACCCTCTGATGGTGCAGCAGGAAAACCCTGCTCTGGAGCACAGCCTCCTCTATAGAAGAGAGAGATCCCATAGGCTGTGGGTTATTTCAGCTTTAGGAGATCCCTCCACGAACTGCAGCTGCATTTCTCTGCACCCAGAGCCTGACCTTGTCAAGGGCTGTGATGATTTCTCCTCTTCTGAGCTCTCAGCATCCTCCCAGCCCCATCTGCCTTTAACCCCTCTCTCACTACACTTGACTGCCGTCACTGTCTGCAGGCAGTGCCCTCAGCCCTGCTGCTCTTTGCAGAGGAGCTGCTCCTGAGCAGAGCTGTCTCTCTGCAGCACTGCCTGCTCACCATGAGCTCCCTCCGTCCCAGGAGCCCAGCCCAGCTCAGCAGCAGATCATCAGCCCAAGGTGGCACGTTCTCTGCCCTCCCAGGCTCCCTGGAGATGTCCCTGGGGCTCCCAGAGCTTACAGCTCTTGAAAGGCAGCAGGACCTCTCCTGGGGTAGACTCAGGCTGAAGTAATCACTAATTGGACGCTGAACACTGGAAAGACTGATTTTAGAAGTGGCATTTGTCCTGCCATGGATTTGACCTGTATGGCAGGTGTAAATGTTCCCCTCCCTTTACCCCTCTCCCTGTCCCATTGCCAGGCAGGACAGCGCAGCAGTGAAAGGCAGGGATCATTCCCCCCTTCCACGGAGGGCAGGGATTCAGCTGAGTACATCAGGCTTCTCCTCTCTGCTGAGTAGCCTGGAGAGCGGAGTGGGGTTGAGCTCTCCCTCATGCACCCCACAGACTCACAGGAGGTAGGATTCCTCTTGCTTCAGCTCCGTGGGCACAAAATAGGTGCCTGCAGGCCAGCTCCTTCCCTGAGCTCCCACGGGGATCCATGGGGATGAAGGGTGGCAGGCAGCTGGTCACACACAAACAGCTGGTGGCATTTGAGGTGCCAGGGGTACTCCAAGACTCGTGGATGTGTTTGTGGGCTCTGATGGAGCATACCTGGGACACCCACACCTGCCTGAGCATCAGCTGTGGGGTCTTGGGGACGGGTGCCTTGGTCGCCTCAGCCTACACCAGATGTTTAGGGCATCTGAAAGCCTGCATCATGGTTTAACCCACGCAGCTAAAGTAACCACACAGCTGGTTGCTCACTCTCCCCTAGTGGGATGGGGGAAAGAATCAAAAAGAGACAAAAAAGGTAAAATATGGGCATTGAGAAAAAGACAGTTTTATAGGACAGAAAAGGAAGGAAAAAAAAATACAATAACAAACAAACCAAGTGATGCACAGCACAATTGCTCACCAACCGAAGCCGATATTCAGTTAGTCCTCAAGCCGAACTCCCTCCTGGCCCACTCCTCAGTTATACATGGAGCATGATGTCATAGGGTATGGAATATCGTTTGGGTCAGCTGTCCTGGCTCTGTCCCTTCCCAGCTTGTTGGGCACCCCCGCCTTCTCGTTGGCAGGCCAGCATGAGAAGCTGAAAAGTCCTTGACTGCCTGGCAACAACTAAAACCATCCGTGTGTTACCAACATTGTTCTCATCCTAAATCCCAAACACAGCACTATCCCAGCTGCTAGGAAGAAAATTAACTCTATCTCAGCCAAAACCAGGACAGTCCGTGGGACTCACATTTCCGTGGTGGCTGCTGCACTTTCAGCTGACCAAATGGAGGAGTGCGCCAGAAGGAGGGTCAGATCTTTCTCTAGGCGCTCTCCAGTGCACTCACTAGAGCTCAGCTCACTGCCAAACTCAGGCCCAAGCCCATCCGTGCGTTGCAGGCACCTACATGATTTCAAGGAAATAATTGCAGTGGGGGATGGGCAGACACAGCATGGCCTCCCAAAGGGATCGGGTGTGCCAGAACCTGAATGCCAGCATCACGGCAAGATGGCAAGGTCCACCTTGTCTATGCACCCAGGTGTGCCGCATGACTGGGAGGCACAACACACCAGGGTCTCCACTCATGTCGCTATGCTCTCAGCCCCTAATGGTCCTCCTCTCCATTGTCCTCTACCCACCTCCCTGATGATATGAAGAAAAGCCATGCCACTGATGTCCACAGTCTGGCTGGATTGCAAGCTGACCTCACCCAGGGCCTTTCTCAGTGGTACCTTGTGTTCCTGGAGATTGGCACAAGGTGCTGCAGAGTCATCTCAGTCAGCAAATTCACAGATTCACAGATTCACAGAATGGTCGGGGTTGGAAGGGACCTCTGGAGATCAGCTAGTCCAACCCAACGGCTAAAGCAGGATCACTTAGAGCAGGTTGCACAGGATTGCGTCCAGGTGGGTTTTGAATCTCTCCAGAGAAGGAGACTCCACAACCTCTCTGGGCAGCCTCTTCCAGTGCTCGGTCACTCTCAAAGTGAAGATGCTTTTCCTCATATTCAGGTGGAACTTGCTGTGTTCCAGTTTGTGCCCGTTGCCCCTTGCACGGGCACCGGGCACCATTGAAAAGAGACTGGCCCATCCTCTTGACATCCACCCTTTAGATATTTAGAAGTACTGATCAGATCCCCGGCAGCTCCCGGCAGCACCAGGCCGCACGCTGCTGCAGCGCCCTGGGGCAGCTCAGTCTGGGCAGTACAGGAGCAATTCCACCTCAAATGCACGACACATTTTGCATTTGGGGTATCACCTGTATTCTATCTGTTTCAACACTGTGAAAGTGTCTCAGTGAAAGGCCTTTGGGGGCTCCGACTAGCAAACGTTGACTCTGATATGTGGCTATATATATAATCCTTTAGACATAAACCGTTGATCAAGTCTGGGCCTAAGACTGGACCTAGCCGCACCTAGGGTCCTCTCTGAGAAGGAGTTCAGAAAGCAAGGGGGTCCTTTCTGAACCTGGGGACTCAACAGGAGGGCCTCCCTCAGCCACGCATCAGACTCTCACCCTTTACGTGACAGTGGGTCAGGTTACTTTGCCATGAACTCTCTGGTCAGCATGCCTGGGAACATTCCATCTCTCCAGGCGTTTTGGTTTTCCCTCTTTCTAAGTCCTTTGCCTGGTGATGAATGTCTTGACTGGTAGTTTGTTGGAATGGTCTCTCCTCTTCCTCCCTCCTACCCTTCTCCCTGGACGTAGCTCTTTGGTAGAGAACCCAGGAGCAGTCAAATGGGCCTTGAAAACAACATTTGCCATATGACAGCATTTTTTATGGTATCTTGTCTTTCAGGGCCTAGATTCCTCATAGGGGAGCCCGCTGCAGACATCTCTCTGGCTGTCTCATGCTCTTCTAACCTCCTTCCCCAACTCCTTCCCCATGCTAGCTGCTGATTAAGTGGCTTTGCTGGAGCCACGATCTCTCACGCCAACCAAAACTGCTGCTTTGATTCCACTTCTCTGCATCGTCACAGCCACCCGGAATAACGAGCAACTCTCACAGTCAAGGCAGATCCTGCTGGGGTCCCTCCCAGACCTGCAGCACGACCTGCGTTGCTTCGTGTGTCCTTGGAAGACTTGAAAAGGGAGAGGGCAGGAGGTGGCAATGTTTGCTGCTGTTAGGAAGCTGTTTCAAGCAAAGTAAACAGGAGGTGGCCGGGAGAGAGCCACCCTGCTACAGCCACCAGCATTCCCATAGACTCCTCCCAGGCTGGTGTCATCGGCCAACTTGCTGAGGGTGCCCTCTGCCCCATCACCCAGACCAGTAGTTAAGGAAGATGTTAAACAGGATTGGACCCAGTACTGAGCCCTGGGAGATGCCGCTCGTTCCTGGCCTCGCACTAGACTTGGTGCCACTGAGCAGCACCCTCTGGGCCCGGCCGTTCAGCCTGTTTCAGTCCCACTCGCTGTCAGCTCCTCCAGCCCATTTCTGTTGGAGTGACTTGAACTCCACATTGAAAAAGAAGAAAATGCAAGATGGGCAGAGGCAAGCAGACTGCTTTCAAAGTCCCAAGTCATAAACCTCTCACACTGGGTATTGGCACCAAGTGCCTCAAAACCTGCAGAGAAGAAAACAGCCCACGAATGACATAGGCAAGGCCAACAAGTGGTTTTAATTTTGGCTGTGGCAAGGGGATCCCAACAGATGAACAGGGATTAAAGCTCTTCCTCAAGGGACCTGTGGGCAGGTGGGCCAGCCGGCAGAGCTGTCCAAGTCTCTGGAAGGTGTGTCTGAGCTCTTCCTGGCCAGAGGCAGCCCTGGGAGGAGGGCCAGGGTGGGCTGCTGGTGTCCTTTGTGCAGCTTGGCCCCTTGCTGGGGGCAGTGCTGGTGCTTCCTGGCTTCCTCCTCCTTTTTCTTCTCCTGCTCCTCTTGTCTGGCACAGCAGAGGAAAGATGGTGTTCTTCTTCACCCAGGATCACATTCTGCCCCCATCACCACGGCAGCGCCCTGAGCGTTTCTCTGAAATGCGTCTTGGGGACGCTGAAACCCTCCTGCTCCCTGCTGAGGGCTCATAATCCATGGTGTCAACAAACCGGCTGCAGAGATCATAGTCCCGCTGCGGGGATCTGCTGCGCTCTCTCTGCCTCAGCACGGTTTGCTGCTGAGCAGCCCTGGGTGCGGGAGCCACCTGGGAGGTGGTGTTGGAGGGACCGGGAGCTGCGGCAGCCCTGGGAGTGCGGTCACGCCTTGGAGAACTAGTTCTCCTCCTCCTGCCTGCTGACAGGTCATTTTTGTTATTGTCCATGAACCACCGACGGAGTTCATCACCCTGCCGTGGGGATCTGCTCCGCTCCCTCGGCATCAGCTGCGATTGCTCCCGAGCAGTCTTGGGCATGGAAGCCACCTGAGTGCGGGCGTTGGAGTGCCCTGGAGCTGCATCATTCCTTGGGGCTCGGGAACGATGTGGAGGACTTGTTCTCCTCCTTCTTCCTCCTGAGGGCTCATAGTTGGTGGTGTCCATGAGCTCATCACCCCGCCGCGGGGATCGGCTCCGCTCTCTCTGCCTGGGCAGAGTGTGATGCTGAGCAGCCCTGGGTGCAGGAGTCAACTGGGTGTTGGTGTTGGAGGGCCCAGGAGCTGCAGCAGCCCTGGGAGTGCAGTCACGCCTTGGAGGACTAGTTCTTCTCCTCCTCCCTGCTGAGGGCTCAGAATTGGTGGTGTCCATAATCCAGCTCTGCAGTTCATCACCCCACCATGGGGATCTGCTCCGCTCCCTCTGCATGGGCAGGGATTGCTCCCGAGCAGCCCTGCGTGTGGGAGCCTTCTTGGAGCTGGTGCTGGAGTGCCCTGGAGCTGTGCTGTCCCTTGGGGCTTGGGAACGATTTGGAGCACTCGATCCCCTCCTTCTCCCCACTGAGGGCTCATGGTTGGTGGTGTCCATAGGTGAGCCGCAAAGATCATTGCCCCACTGTGGGGATCTGCTCCGGGTCCTCTTTCTGGCACCGTTCCTCTGGCAGTGGGAAGAAGGGCTGAATCCATGCTCTGACAGGGAGCAGCCTTGGGGCCGTGAAGTCAGCTGCAGTGTGAGAGGGAAAAGAGAGCAATGTCAAGATCTCAGAAAGAAATCCACTGTCCATCTGGTGCCCTGAGCCACCCCCCAGAGTTACCTGAGTCCTAGGAGACAGACCCTGTGGTCCCACAGAACCCACCTGCTTGCTGTTGGCCACCCACTGGCTGAGGAGGGAATGGGCAGATGATGGTGCCGGTGAGGAAGAAGCCCTTTCTCCAATGTCCAAATCAGGGCACCTGGAGATAAAAAAGAGTGATCTCCTGTTAGGGCTGTTCTTGCAGCCTCCTCTGGGGCTCAGTCATTTTCTTGCAGCAGATTCTATCACAGAGAGAAGACGTCACCAAGACTACAAATGGGAAATTCGATGGGGGTCTTCCCAACACGTCTGCCCCTGTCGCAGCAAGACCTTGTCTTTATACCCCCTATGGCCTCCATTTCATAGAATCATAGAATTAAAGAATGATTTGGCTTGGAAGGGACCTCAAAGATCACCAAGTTCCAACGCCTCTGCCATGGGCAGGGGACACCCTCCGCTAGACCAGGATCTTCCTCACATCTAATCTAAATCTCCCTTCTTTCACTTTCAAACCATTACCCTTCATCCCATCACTGTACGCCCTGATCAAGAGTCTCTCCCCATCTTTCCTGTAGGCCCCCTTTACGTCCTCTTCTCTACAGAGGCCAGCTTCAGACAGCAGGCAAGGAGCAGTTTACACCAGGGCAGCAGCCTAAAGCCCAGCAAGGAAAGATAAGGACTGATGTGGGGTAGGGCAGGTTTGACAGCACTGAATGATGCAGGTAGTAATTGTCTCCTCTGACAGAAAGAGAAACACTCGGGAGGATGAGAAGAAAAACAGCAAAGCCATGAAAAGGAAACATCTGCTGAAGACATTTTAATACTGGTTCTTACCTGACATAGAAGAGCAAATAGGCTTGCTGCCTGAGAACTGTGTCGATGCCACAAGGATCCACAGACTTGTCGTCCATCTCGTACCACAGCCCATTGCTGGCCTGCAAAGAAAGGCATGGGTATCTGGAGATGAACTGCATGGTTTCTCCACAAAAACACAGGCAGAAAGCTGCAGAACCAAGAGTACGCCAAAAGAAATCCAATCCAAGCCGCTAAGGAGACCTTCTCCCCCAAAACCTTGGCTGCCAGTAACACTGCTAGGTGTGCCTTGTTAGGAAGGAAGCTGCTCTTTACCTTTGCGTAGCAGAAATAGTGTCCGACGTGACAGCTGCCACCGCTATGCACCAGGACGGCATACAAGGAGTAGAGCAGCGGTTCTCCAGCTGTCTGAGACATGTATGGCCGCAGATCCAAGCACTTGGGATAGTCCACAACCTACGGAGAGACCAAGAGGGCTCCGAAATGATCCTGGCAGATTTGATGAAATAGCCTTCCAAGGCCACATGCTAGAGATGTCTACACACTTCTTTTGGGCTCGTGAACACTTGGGTTTTCCCTAAAGCAATATGCAGTGGTTTGGGTGGCAGGAAACTGTTCCCAGCCAAAGCAGCTCTGTCGGAGCAGAGGACATGCTTGTCTTCCCACGGGAATTTTCCTCTCCTCTCCCCGGAAAGGAACAGGAACTTGTGAAAGAAAGAGCGCACTGCTTTGGGAAATCTCCTGCTCCAGGAAGAGGAAGCAGCACTCCGATTGTGTACACACCTTGCTGATCTTCCGGCCGGTGACATCTTGGAACCTTTTCAGACACAGCGTGAGAACCTTGGGCACGCCATGGATTGTAAACCCCTTGGAGGCGGCAACCCTCTTGTCACACCTTGAAACCAAGCAGAGAGCCACGTGCTGAAATGAGCCCTTTCTTCCCCCCAGAAGGACAGACAAGCTTTCATGTCTCACACATCCTTACGCTGTTTGGAGGCTATTTAGTACCACAAGGCCGTATTAAAAAAAGCTGCATCTCGTTATTGTGCATTAAAGCTATCTGACAAGATGACTTATGCTCGACGACATGCAGCACCCTCATGCAGGATCTCGTATTACTATGTCGTTAGTAATCGTCTTACTGGCTGCACTGAAAGCAGTTTTCGCCATCCAGCTGCTCGGGTTTCACAAAGTCCTCCAGAGCTGCGGTGACAGAGGAGGCTGCCTGGAGGAGTGAGAAAGGAGAGCACTGAGCTGCGGGAAACGCCCTCGCCCCAACACTTAGGAGGAGTTGACAAACAGTGCCCAGGAGGAGGCAGAAAGAGGGTTTGATGCTGAACGTTTCCCTCCATTCCCAGGGATTCCCGGGGCGATCGAGAGCGACCTCTCTGTGGCACCGCTCAGTCCAGCTACCGATGGTGTGCAGGGTCATCAGTAATGAACAAAAATACACGCCATCAGCCCAGGAGCCAGACGGCTGTTGAGGGAGGGCAAAGGGCAGAAGGATGAGAGTACGTCAAGGGTGCCGAGAGGATAATGCGTGCTGGTTCAGCTTCAAGCCAGCACCTACAGGGAGCCCACTGCCACGGCCTCCCCACAAGGACACCGTCCATTCCCCTCCCACCCACCACCAAGCTCTCTTCTCTTCGCAGCAGACATTTTTAAGTCAACTGCGTCAATACTGGAAAGCTACAGGGGCCTTGGGACATCTTGAATCACAAACCCTCTTACTTTTATATCCAACGGGACATCCAGGAAGGCCTCATAGGAATCAGAAATCGCTCTGCAGCTCAAGCACGTGACTGGAATGCAAATCAAAATGCTCAGAGATCGGGGAAGTCAAGTGACTGTGATGGTTTATGCTCTTCACACCTACCACAGGCAGACAGAAGGGCACAGACAATTCCAAGGAGAGCAACAGTTGTGGAAAAACCTACCTCTGGATCTCAGAGAGCCCCCAAATATTTGATGGACGATGGTAGTTTCTTGCAAAGAGAAGTCCAAGCTGGCAAAAAAAAAAATGGTACGGCAGAGAGTTACCTCCTCCAAGAGTTTTGCTTTGTCTGAAAGGCCAGGGCGTAGGTTTTCCTTGGTGGGAGTACATCAAGGAGTCCAAAGGGCTCAGGAACACCGAGAAGGTAATTTGCTTGTGCTTACTCGCTGCTTCCACTCAGACAAGCTCTCTGCATGGCATCGACAGTGGAGCGTAAGAACTCGTGGGCGTCTTCCTGCATGCCAAGCTGGAAATGTTCTCCTATTCCTGAGAAAGAAGAAGTTAGTTGTTCTCTCCTACAAGAACGGAAGAAAACCTCTACAAGCCCCTGAAATGACTTACGTGTGAGGACACTGATGATAGCCCTAGGCTCGATGGTAGAGCCTGAGGAATGCAGGACCTTGTTAACATGCGCTTCCATTACGCACATCATGCAGAAGCCTTCCTGACGACCTGAAGAGAGAGGGAAGCAAGCTTCTCAGGTTAGCAAAATATCCATAGTGATGGGAAACCTAATGGAGATCTTGAAGTGATAAGAACAGCCTCCACTCCTCCCAAGGTGACAACGTCCCAACAAGCCCCGGACGTTCTGGTGCACAGAAAACTTCCTTCTTTCAGAGGGATGCTTAGCGGACAGAAGTTTTCTGGGCCATAAGCCAAGAGGGTTTAACTTGCAGGAATAGGGACCAGCAAGAGGTGCCTTTCTGAAGATGCACAGACCTCGATAGGGCAAGCGGCTTCTAGGCTTGAGTGTCCAAAGAACACCCACTCGGGGGGTTGACACAGAAGGGCTGCTTTTCTCCTAAGTGACATTCCAGATTCTGGGAATCTGGCAAGTGCCCAGCAGATTCCCAAGGAGATGTTCATAAAAGTACTCACACGCCCGGCTGTGCTCCCCAGAGAGCAGGTAGTTGGCCAGAGGGGGTGTGTACGTCAGGCACTGCAGGACAGCGTTGAGGAAGCACGTATTGCCCAGGTTGGGGAGTCCCGCTCCAGCTCCCTGTCGTTGCTGCCACTCCATGCAAATCTTCTCCGGGGGGAAGAGCATCCCTTGTGGTGCAGCCATTCCCTCGGCAATGACTGCAGGGAAATGACATTTGAAAAGAGATGACACGATTTTCTTGCACAAAAGCATATGTTAAACCTCAAGTTCTGTACAGGTGCACCCAGGAGACAGCCAGCTCTAACCTCCAAGACAGAAGCATCGGGGGAAGCCTAACACTGCCATGGAAATTTACTGCTCAAGACACAGCTTTGGAAAACACTCCGTTACTTTGCCAAAAGCCCAACAAACCCACACTGATTTCTGTGCCTCGGGCTACCTTCCTTTCCCTCCAGAGTCTTGAAGCTCCACAGCACACTCTTGTACCTTCTTGTCACACCAGCCTTCACAACAAGGCAAAACCATTTTCTTCCTGTGGTTACTCTCACGAGTGAAAATGTTTGGTGGCTTTAACCCTTCATTGTTGGCAAACTCAGTCCCCATGTCTTGCAACAAGCAGCTTTGTTCCAACTGCTTTGGAGCAATTACAGAAGACATCCTGTCATTAAGGGCTGTTGGCACCACAGGGTCTTCTCAAGGATTTTAACATCCATCTCCAAGGTGACACAGGTCAACTAACATTTGCTCAGACAGCGTTGCATTCTGCCAGGCACACACCATGGAGGATCTAGAAGGCCACAGCAACACAGAGACAGATGGGGGAACTCCTGGAACAGTGCTCCCTGTTGGCATTTCTTGGCAGGCACCTACCCTTCCAAGCAAAAAGGCTTCAGGAGAATTGGTCTGCAATCAACTGGTTTGATCCCAGTTCCTCAGAGCACTTCCCTGCTTCATCCAGCAGCACCTCACAAACCTGCTGCCTTCCAGCTCCCATTCAGCAGCAGCCCATCAACACAGAGAAACAGCCAGTGCTGAGCAGAGGCTGCCTGAACTGAAGCAGAAACCCTTTGTACGAGCAGGTCTCAAAGCAGCAAGGTCTTCAACAGCCTGGCCTACATCCAGGCACGGCCCATTTCACTGGGCTACTCAAGCCCACGCCTAGCTTTAGGCAAGAATTCACTTTGTGCTGAAAGGGGACCAGCCTGTTCACCCCTTTGCAAGAGACCCTGAAGATCACCCAGCACACGCTGGGTCCTACAGCGGTGGGAAGTCTGAGAGCAAATGCATACCCACCTGCACACTGATCTTGGTCGGCACTGGAGCCTGAATCCTGTGGAAGGCTCACTGCAGCACTGCCGTGACACTCCGAGATCGGAGCGGGAGAGACACAAGCAGGGCCACTGCTTTCATCTTGAGATCCCGGTGTTTCTGGTTTCTCACTGTCAGCTTCAAGGGTGCTGGTCGGAGGTGGTGTTACCGACAGCTCTGGAAGGTCCTGAGAGAGTTCTAGCCTCTCAGGAGTCTGGCACAGAAGAGAGGGTGTCGTCGACACTGCTGACGGCAGGGAGGTCGAGGTTTCCTTCTCAGGGCATTCCTCTTCCTCGACGACTGCCTCTCTCGCTGGAGCACATGCTTCTGTGGCGGGTGTTGAATCTTTCTCTGGCACTTCTTCCTGCTGCTCTTCTTCATCGGCTATTTCTTGTTGGTCAGAACAGCTTGCAAGCTTTTTTCTCTGGGAATAGATCCACCAGCAGCCAAGAAGTGCCAGCGCTCCAGGTATGGCATATGGGATGACTTTGCAGAAGTGCAAAGCCATTCTCCAGAGCCTCAGCAATTCTCTCTAGAAGGAGAAACAGAGACCGTGTGAAAATCGTCACAGGGAAGGTAACAGCAAGGCTGAAGTTTCATCAATGCCTTGAGGTATGTCTATTCCCATGAACAGGCTTGTTTTCCAGCCGCTCTGTACATTCACATCTCTGCTCTACCAGCAGAGTACAGGACAAGATCCTCACCTCAGACTAGGGATGTCGGGACATTTCTCACCATTAGACTCATCGATTTCACCTTACCTCACCTTGACACTTCAAACCATTTCACCTTCTTGTTCCTGCCCCACCATTGCAGGTCAGTACTACACGCAGGACAGCATGCAGCACTGCAAGGTTCTCCAGAAGAACCACAAGTCCCTCAACAAGGTTTCGCAGCAGTGAAGATGGGAAATATGCTCTAACACCCTTAGAAGAGTGGTATTTGTCCAGCTTTAAAAGCAGCCTGGATACAGACACTACTACTCTGGAACCCAGCTCCAAAGTTTGTTCTACATCTGCAGTGACTACTACGTTAACTGCTGCTACTCCTCTGACTTTGTAGAGCTGAAAGCTGTCTCATACTCGAGAGACAGTGTGAACCCTTCCCCACTTGGATACTGCTGAGACTCGTGTCCTGGTCATGCTCCTCCATTTACAAGCCTCACCTGGGTTATACGAGGCAGGGCTGACATGCCTTTCCTTTTCCTTAAGGAAAGCCTACAGCTGGAACACAAAGCTCCACACTTACCCACATCCCCAAACCAGCCTGGTTGTAAAGCGCTCCCAGGTTATCTTTTCATGGAGCAGAAATGAAAGCAAAACACCACGTGCCTGACGACGCTTTCACACGACAGACTTTTTAACCTGCTCAACCAAACGGTTGTAAGATGCAGCACAGACTTCTGGTCTGTGGCACCAGCCGCTTCCACTTCCTTCTGGCACGTCAGGAATCTGGTCGAAATGTCACACCTTCTATCCAGAGACGGCCATGGAGCTGCAGCTAGGACATGAGACCTTTCCACCTTGCTAAATCATCTGTCCTGAAAGTCCAGTCCGAATTACCTTTGCAAGAGGATGGAAGCTGAGGAGCAGTGGGCAGGAAACGAGAAATGGTTGAAAACAGTAGGCGTGCACGTGGCAACGGAAGGAGCCGAGTTACCCCGACGGCCAGCTCAGCCCAAGTGGCTTTGGCTGGCCCGCTTTTCAGGATAGCAAGCCCTGGTCCGGTGAGGTCACAAGTGGTGGGCGGGTGCCGCATCACTGCCCCTTTGTGTCACGGGGCCGCACGGGGACGTGTCCCCTCAAGGCCACCCAGCTTCCAGTGTGAACTGGGACAGGGCAGGTCTGTACTGGGAGGGGTGAAAGGGATCTAGTTTGCACTGGGACAGGGCCAAACCTGCGCTGGGGGGGTTAAGGGGATGCAGTTTGTACTGGAAGGGGGCCAGTCTGTTCTGGGTGGGGTGAAAGGGAACCAGTTTGTCCTGGGAGGGTGCCCAGGATGTAGTTGGAGGGGTTACACGGAACAGGTTTGTACTGGGAGAAAGCTCAATGTGTACGGGGAGGGGTGAAAGGGATCCAGTGCTCCCAGTCTGTCCTGGGAGGGGGCCAGGGGATCCAGTTTATACTGGACAGGGCCCACTCCTTATGGCGAGGCGTTAAAGGGATGCAGTTTGTACTGGGAGGGGTCCCCGCCTGCAGTGGGGAGGTTCAAAGGGATCCAGTTTGTACTGAGGCAGGGCCCAGTCCAGACTGGGAGGGTGAAAGGGATCCAGTTTGTACTTGGATGGGGCCCATTCTGTACTGGGAGGGGTAAGGGGATCCAGGTTGTAGTGGGAAGGGGCCCACTCTTACTGGGAAGTGTTAACAGGATCCGGTTTGTACTGGGACAGAGCCCAGGCTGTACTGGGAGCGGTTAAAGGAAGGTGGGGAAGTCCTACGTGTACCTCAAGGGGATTTGATTTTGGGTGAGAACAGCGAATAAATTACATTGGATTATGTTAATTGCTAGGTAACCCTGCCATTGGATGTCATCATTGCTACAATTTCTATGTGCTGTATCCTCCTGCTCCTCCATTTCCTCCTTTTCCTCCTTTTCCTCCTCCCCCCCCCCCCCCCGCCCGCCCCTGCTCTACAGAGTCTCCAGGGCGGGGCCGGGCCAGGGGATGGTGTCCCCGCAGGGTCAAACTGCAGGAAGGCGTGCCCCGGGGCATGCTGGGAGCTGTAGTTCTGGGGCAGGGGGCTGCCAGGTGGCCATGTTTGTTCCTGGAGCATGCTGGGAGCTGTAGTCCTGGGGCAGGGCACTGCTGGGCAGCCATGTTGGTTCCCAGGGCATGCCGGGAGCTGTAGTCCTGGGGCAGGGCACTGCCAGGCGGCCATGTTGGTTCCCACAGCATGCTGGGAGCTATAGTCCTGGGGCAGGGCACTGCCAGGCGGCCATGTTGGTTCCCGGGGCATGCCGGGAGCTGCCATTTCCCCACGCTCAGCAGCCAGGGCAGCCTGCACCGTGGGGACGGGATAAGGAAAGAAAATTACACTACGGACAGGGAGAGAGAGAGTGTGCGTGTGTCTGTGTGTGTGTATATGTATGTATATGTGTGTGTGCGTGCATGTGCACGGCTGTGTATCTTGGAGGCCTCATGTTTTAAGAGCTGTAAGACACCCGTGTGTTCTCTTAGGTGGAGCACAGGCCAGTGACTGGAGCTACAGAAGAGCAAGGGAGGAAAGGACAGGCAGAGAAAGAAGTGCTTGAACTCTAAAATTTGCTGGGCAGCGAAGAGAGCAGGAACCACGATCACCTGCAGGACAGAGAGAGAGAAAAGAAAAAGGAAGAGGGAGCAGGAAAGAGAGGTGATGAGGAAAGTAAATGGAGAGGTAGGATGACAGAGAAAGAGAGAGACTTGGGGAGAAGCGAAAGGAGGGACAGGGAGCAGAGCACAAGGATAGAGAGGAAGAGAGAGGGAAGTGAAAAAAGAGAGGGAACGGGGAGGGGGCAGGGAGGAACTGAGACGCAGCAGAGGGGTGACGTGACCCCAAGGCCCGGGACTCAACACAGTCTGAATCATAGAATGATAGAATGATTTAGGTCAGAAGGGACCTCAAAGATCATCTAGTTCCAACCCCTCTGCCATGGGCAGGCACACCCTCCACTAGACCAGGTTGCCCAAACCCCATCCAACCTGGCCTTCAACACTTCCAGGGAGGGGGCCTCCACAGCTTCTCTGGAAACCTGTTCCAGTGTCTCACCACCCTCACAAGGAAGAATTTTTTCCTCAGATATAATCTAAATCTCTCCTCTTTTAAACTCATTACCCCTTGTCCCATCACTACACTCCCTGATAAACAGTCCCTCTCCATCTTTCCTGTAGGCCCCTTTGGGAACCGGAAGGCCACAATTAGATCTCCCCGGAGCCTTCTCTTCTCCAGGCTGAACAACCCCAGCTCTCTCAGCCTTTCTTCACAGGAGAGGTGCTCCAGCCCTCTGATCATCTTCGTGGCCTCCTCTGGACTCGCTCTAAAAGCTCCATGTCCTTCTTGTCCTGGGGACCCCAGAGCTTGACACAGTAGTCCAGGTGAGGTCTCACGAGAGCAGAGTAGAAGGCCAGAATCACCTCCCTTGACCTGCTGGTCACGCTTGTTTTGATGCAGTGCAGTATATGGTTGGCTTTCTGTGTCTCAGATGTGCATTGCCAGCTCATGTTGAGCTTCTCATCAATCAACACTCCCAAGTCCTTTTCCTCAGGGCTGCTCTCAATCCATTCCTCGCCCAGCCTGTAGTTGTGCTTGGGACTGCCCTGACCCACATGCAGGACCTTGCACTTGGCCTTGTTGAACTTCATGAGTTTTGCATGAGACCACCTCTCCAGCCTGTCAAGGTCCCTCTGGATGGAATCCCTTCCCTCCAGCATGTCGACCACACCACACAGCTTGGTGTCATCAGCAAATTTGCTGAGTGGGCACTCGATCCCACTGTCCATGTCGCTGACAAAGATGTTAAACAGTGCTGGTCCCAATACCAACCCCTGAGGAACGCCGCTCATCACTGTTCTCCACCTGGACATTGAGCCATTGACCACAACTCTTTGAGTGTGACCATCCTGCCAATTCCAGTCCATCAAGTGGTCCATCCATCTCTCCAATTTAGAGACAAGGATGTTGTGCAGGACAGTGTCAAATACCTTGCACAAGTCCAGGTAGATGGCGTCTGTCACTCTTCCCTTATCCACCAACGTTGTAACCCCATCATAGAAAGGCACCAAATTTGTCAGGCACAATTTGCCCTTAGTGAAGCCATGTTGGCTGTCACCAATTGCCTCCTTATTTTCCATGTGCCTGAGCATAGTCTCCAGGAGGATCTGCTCCATGATCTTGCCAGGCACAGAGGTCGGACTGACCAGTCTATAGTTCTCCAGATCTTCCTTTTTTCCCTTTCAAAAAATGGGGGTTACTTTTCCCCTTTTCCAGACAGTGGGAATGTCACTGGACTGCCAGGTCTTCCTCAAATATGATGGAGAGTGGCTTAGCCACTTCATCTGCCAGTTCCCTCAGGACCAGTGGATGCATCTCATCAGGTCCACCTTCATGTTCCTTAGATATTCTCGAACCTGATGTTCTCCTATAGTTGGTGGTTCTGCATTCTCCCAGTCCCTGCCTTTGCTTTGTGTGACCTGGCCAGCATGGTTCGAGCCCTTGCTGCTGAAGACAGAGGCAAAAAATTTGTTGAGTACCTCAGCCTTCTCCATATCCTGGGTAACCAGGTCTCCCGTTTCATTCCAGAGGGGGCCCACATTTTCCCAGAATGTCCACATTTCCCAGAAAGGATATCACAAGATCACAAAATTACGGTGAAGTCTGGGTTTGAAGGCACAGGACTGGACCCCGCACTGACTCCTGCTGTGCACCACTGGTGAGTGGCCTCCAGCAAGACCTCGTGCCGTTGATCACCATTCTCTGGGCTGACCATTCAGCCAGTTTTCAATCCACCTCACTGTCTGCTCATCCAGCCCGTGCTTCACTGGCTTCTCTATGAAGATTTTATGGGAGACAGTGTCGAAAGCCTTACTCATCTACCAAGCCAGCCATTTCATTAGAGAAGTTTATTGGGTTGTCAGATAGGCATGACATTTCCTTTCATCAGATGGGCTCTGGGCCTCTGTCTATCAGTCACAGTCTGGCACTTGGAGGGCCATGATGTTACACCATTGTATACCCCATAAGGATTTGGCCAGTTCAAAAAAAAGGATGATAAGAGGGAAGTGCTACCAACTGTGGTCATTGCTTGATAGCAAAGAAATAGTAGTCAGCTCTATCCAACCTCTCCAACCTCCCTTGCTCTCAGCTCTGTTTAGATGAAATGTAGACATACAATGTTTTAATATAAACATGTCCTGGAAACAATTTCTTCGTTCAAAGTGTTCATAGGAAACGTATTTTAGAAATGGCTGCGTAAATCTAGATTTATAAAGAGGGCTGAGAGTCATCAGCTTGCTGGTGCATTCAAGGCTTGAGAAAGTTCTCCCCCCGCTTTATGATCCCAGTGAGAGTGCTCAGTTCAATGTCCCCCCATAAACACAACAAGACATAACCCCATGACATGACATAACTTTTGCAGCCTCCCCCAGTACCCGACCCTTTCCCAGCCCCAGCTGTGTCCTACGTGGGGCTTTACAGTCAGCCTTTCTCTGGGGCTGGCACTGAGTCCAGCAGGAGGATGGAGGAGCCTTTGCAGCAACTGACCCGTAAACCTGAAATGAGCAGCCATTGCTGGAAATGGCCAGTGAGAGAGGCTGGGAGCTGGCAAACGTCCTGGGCCACCTTCCCAGGCTGTCCATGCCACCGAGAGCACCGACCGGCATCCTCCCTCCTGCACCTTCATGTCTTTGATCCCTTTCGTGAGCCCTGGCTGTGCACGACAACCCTCCCTGGTGTGAGTGCTCACCCTGCGTGCTCACACAGTGCCAGCTGTACACTGGTAGTTTCCTCTCCCGGGCACTTTCCAGCCCCAACAAGACCCTCCCCAGCTCTTCCCAGCTCCACTACCCCTCCCCAGCCCAGCCCAGCTCAGCCCAGAAGCCCAGTCTGGGCTGGCCCACGGCAGTGCCCACAGCAGGGTGCTGCAGAGTTCTGGGCGCTCACCCCACAGCCACAGCCTCTCTGAAGGGCACAGCAGCTCCCGGGGGGCAGAGAGGGCTCCAGCCTCCCCATCAGCCCCAGGGCTGGGGCCAGTCATGGCACGAGGAGACGGAGGACAGCATTTCTCTGTGTCTCCTGCTCTTCCCTCAAAGAGATCCTTATTGCCCATTGCTGGCAGCCCCTCTGTGCCCGTCCCTCTGCCGAGCGCAAGACTCCTGGCCTGGGGGCTCCCCAGGCAGCTCCTGCCGCACCAACAAGAGAGAAGCCTGCCCAAACTGGTGCATGCAGGAATAGGTCTCCTGCTCTTCTCCAGGGATGTCATCGTGGCATGGCCCCGGGCTGGCGGTGCTGCTCAGCAGGGCAGAGGTGCCCAAAAGCCACAGGGAGACAGTGCCAGGCAGATACCTGTGGATCATTCATCATTTCCTTTGGCACTTGGCACCCACACGTGAAGGCTCAGCTAAGGCCAATTCCCTGACACAGCACCCTGTGCCCTCCTGCTCTGAGCCCATGGACAGCCCAAGCACAGCAGCATGCTTGTAGGGACAATTTCTTCATCCTGTTCCTGACCTCAGCTTTCGAAGAAGAGGCCAACCTCCAGACACGGGCAGTGAGGAAATCCATTTAATTACAGAGATGTGACACAGTAGGTCAGCTATACTATCATGCAAGAAAACCGTACAAAGGCCTCTGGGCCAGACAGGCTGGCTTCATGCTTCTGGGGAAATTGAGCGGCTGCAGGGATTCCTGGGAAAGCAGAATTGTCTCAAATAATATGCCCAAAGTACAGGAAGTTCCGTGGATGAGTTTGAAATAAATAGTGAAGAGACACGGGCATCTTATTCCTGCTGCAAGACAAGTGATTGAATCAGCTTCTGCAGGGCATCTTTGAGCTCCCGGTTCCTCATGCTGTAGATGAGGGGGTTCACTGCTGGAGGCACCACTGAGTACAGAACTGACACCAGTGAGTCTAGCAATGGGGAGGAGCTGGAGGGGGGCTTCAGGTAGGCAAAAGATCCAGTGCTGATAAACAGGGAGACCACGGCCAGGTGAGGGAGGCACGTGGAAAAGGCTTTGTGCCGTCCCTGCTCAGAGGGGATCCTCAGCACGGCCCTGAAGATCTGCACATAGGACACCACAATGAAAACAAAACACCCAAAGACTAAACAGGCACTGACCACAATTAGCCCAACTTCCCTGAGGTAGGCATCTGAGCAGGAGAGCTTGAGGATCTGGGGGATTTCACAGAAGAACTGGTCCACAGCATTGCCGTGGCAGAGGGGTAGGGAAAATGTATTGGCCGTGTGCAGCAGAGCAGTGAGAAACCCACTGCCCCAGGCAGCTGCTGCCATGTGGGCACAAGCTCTGCTGCCCAGGAGGGTCCCGTAGTGCAGGGGTTTGCAGATGGCAACGTAGCGGTCGTAGGCCATGATGGTGAGAAAAGAATACTCTGCTGAGATCAAGAAGACTAACAGAAAGAGCTGTACAGCACACCCCAAGTAGGAGATGCTTCTGGTGTCCCAGAGGGAATTGGCCATGGCTTTGGGGAGAGTGGTGGAGATGCAGCACAGGTCGAGGAGGGAGAGGTTGAGGAGGAAGAAGTACATGGGGGTGTGGAGGTGGTGGTCACAGGCTATGGCGGTGATGATGAGGCCGTTTCCCAGCAGGGCAGCCAGGTAGATGCCCAGGAAGAGCCCGAAGTTCAAGAGCTGCAGCTCCCGTGTGTCTGCGAATGCCAGCAGGAGGAACTCAGTGATGATGGAGCTGCCATTGGCCATCTGCGGCTGCTGCTCACAGAGGTCTGTGCATGGAGGAAAAGACAGGGAAGAGTTAGAATAGAGCTTAACCTACTGCATTTCTCATAGAAACCTCCCAAAGCGCTTTTCCCCTTTCAGGAAGACCTTTGGCAGGTGTCTTTGCTACATTCAGGTTGGTGCTGCTTGTGGGTGCCATAGGAGCAGGGAGCTCTTCTGGGGGCTCTGGAGGACTTTGTCCCGCTTACAGCAAGAGCTAAACAGGAACATAGGGTGATATCAGGTTAAGTCCAGTCATAATTGCAAAGAGCTTTTCAGGATTGTTGGTCCCAGTACACCCGACTGCAGAGTAGAGCTGTGGGCATTTCGGTTTGCTTACTTTGTTCTGTTTGCCTATCCATACCCGAGGGATTTTTTAAAGGCATAAACCCTTGGCATTTCTTCTGCGGTCCAGGGGAAACCTTGTGGGTTCTGAGAGACAAAGGAACTGCTCCTCAATACAGAGTGAAGAGAGTCGATCTGTCCATCAGCCCTGGTCTCGGCTGGCCTGCGCTGGCACCTCTTTGAGCTGGAGGATGATTGCACCCAGATGTTCCTCTGAGAAGAAACTGGACACTGGAGGATCTCAGCTCTCCCCTCCTAGGCAGGGACACAGAGGGCTCATTGCAGCTGCCTGTCTTCTCCATGGGACTGCTAGGTGACACAGAGATGCCCTGGGAGAGCTAGGCCCTTTTGGAGGGCAGCCTGCAGCCAAGCAGGACCCACTCCCACCCATTCCCCCCAAGAAAATACCTGAATGTCATAAACACGAGGGGTCCTGCAGGAAGAGTAAGCTCACTCCCAGCCCCATACACTGCAGTGCCCAGAGCCCCAAACATTAGGAGAGGACGCGGATGCTTTTCCTCCATGGATCCATCTGCATGAGACAACATGCAGCACTGGTGTCTGAGCTGCACCCTAGCCCTCGCCCCTCACACCAGCGATTAACGGGGAAGAACAAGGGCGGCAGGGACAAGAGGGGAAAATGCCAAAGTACTCCTGCCAAGGGAGTCAGGAGAGGGAGACACAGCTGGACGCTTGAGTGTTTCTCCTCTTCGGTGGTTGGGCCGCTGGGAAGGAAACGCATGATCAAGTCCCTGTGACATTAAGGGTGGGAATATCTGCTGGGTGGGAGAGGAGACCAGGGAGTTGCTCTGGGGAAAGTGTCTGCACTGCAGGGCATGGCAGGGAGATGCCAAATGCCCCCTCCGTGGCATTTCTGGGAGCAGCTCCCTCTCACTCCCTGCCCATGTCACCACTGCCTGGAGCTGTCCCTGCTGGGACCCGTTTCTCTGCCCCCAAGTCTCCTCCCTGCCAGTGCTCACAGCTCTCATCCCACCCGCTGTGTGCTCGGCTCTTCCCTACAGACCCCTCCTGGCAGCAGGACACCGGCCAGAGAAATCTCTGTGTGTGCAGGGGCTAAGGAGCAGCTCAGACAAGTGCTGAAGTGATCCCGGAGTCGCTCTGGGGGACGCATCTGCCCCCATGGGTTCGAAGGGGGCTGGGGCACCTCACTCCCATGCAGACCCCTGCCTAGCAGGGCTTCAAGGGTCACTGTCTGAAACTCCCCCAACCCCACAGAGCCCACGAGCAGGAGCAGGAGCAGCACAGACAGGCGGGAAGAGGAGGAGCAGCACCACAAACAGAAGGAAAGGCACTTAAGACAGTCGTCACCTTCACCAGCCGTGCAGGCAGCCTCCCAGACAGCGATGCTGCAAGGCAGTCACGCTCAGCCCCTGTGCTGCGCAGAGAAAAATGGGCACAGGGCTGGAGAGAGGCACCGCTGCTCTGCTGGAGCTCTGGCTGCAGAGGGGGCAGCTGATGCCTTGTGCCCCACGGCCACGAGGGCAGAGACTTTGCTGGGTCAGACAGGAGGCAAGGGGGCTTGCTCAGAGGAAGGGGTCTGCACTGGAGGGGGTGACAGGGAACTTTCCCAATTCTCCTTCCCATGACATTGCCTTCTCAGTTTCATCTTCTTCCCTGCCCACCCCTCGGCTTCCCGGTCCTTTTCAACCTGCTGCTTTGCCCCACAATGTTTTCCTCACAGAAAATTCCGAGAGACCCCATCCCACCGTTGGTGCACTCAGTGTTGCCCTACAGAAAACTCTCCCCGGGAGGGCACCGCCTAGAGACATCTCCCTGCTTCCGACGGGTAAAGAGCAGGTCAGACGAACCGTGATGTTGCCAGCCAAGGTGATGCTGGTGATGCCTGCAGGCTGAGGGGTAGGTGAAGGCATTTTCTGAGGTTCCTAGAGGACCTTCTGATCATGCCACGTAATGGTTAAGAATCTCAGTCACTTCTCAAATGTGAGCAGCTCCGTTTCCCTTCACACCCCCAAAGCATGAAATTGAAGCCTGAGGGAAGCACCTTTGTTTCCAGATAGCCCCTGCCTGGACCCTCCAGCCCTGGGAGGATCTGGAGCTGTGAGCGGCCCTGATCCATGCAGCAGCCTCTGAACAGCAGAAGGACCCTGCCCTGTCATGCCCTGCCGGGTGTCGCTCCTTGCACCCAGACCTTCTCCCCACAGCACCGTGGGGAGCTCCCCAGAAAACCTGAGTGCTGCTCCTCGCAGGCAGCACAGTCCCTGTCCTGGCACAGAGCCCCCTTGGGCTGCAAGGACCCTGCCTGGAGCCCAGGGCAGCCCCACACCCAGCCTGGCACCCCTGCAGCCATCGCTGGGAGGAGGGACCCATCATGCCCTGTCCCTCTGAGGATGCAGCAGGGAAGCCCTGCTCTGGAGCAGATCCTTCTCCTCCACACCAGAAAAGCCAGGAGAGCCATCCTGACAGGTCCTATGAGAGGTGGCATGGGCCAGGTCTAGGAGACACTTCCAGGCACTCGTCTGCATTGCCCTGCAGCCAGAGACTTACTGTGTCAAGGGCTGGGAAGATTTCTTTCCCCGGTGAGCTCCCACACCAGAAGTCTTTCACCTTCTCTCGTTCCTCTTGTCTGCCCTCGCTGCCTGCAGGCAGTGCCCTCAGCCCTGCTGCGCTTTGCAGAGGAGCTGCTCCTGGGCAGAGCTGTCTCTCTGCAGCGCTGCCCGCTTGCCATGAGCTCCCTCCATCCCAGGAGCCCAGCCCAGCTCAGCAGCAGCACAACAGCCCAAGGTGTCACTTTCTCTGCCCCCTCCCCACCCTCCCCAACTCCCTCGAGGTGTCCCTGGGCCTCCAGGGCTGACAGCTCACGAAAGGCAGCAGGGTCTCTCCTGGGGAGCAGAATTTGAAGCAGACTGAAGTAATCACCCAGTGTCCCTCCCTAAGCACTGGACAGGCTGATTCCTGCGGTGGGAATTGCTCTTCCAGGGGGTGCAGATCTGCAGGAGGTGTCCATGTTCCCCTCTGGAAACCCCCATTCCTGCCCCATTGTCAGGCAGGACACACAGGCAGTGACAGGCAGGGGATCATTTCCTTCTGTGCAGGGCAGGGATGGAACCAAGTCAATGAAGGCATCTCAGCTCTCATCAGTATTCCTGAGGCCAGAGGGGATTCAGCTTCTCCAGTGCAACCCACAGACCCACTGGAGGTGGGATTCCTCTTGCCTCAGCTCAGCTGCAAAAAAATCATGGAATCATAGAATGGCTTTGGTCGGAAGGGACCTGAAAGAGCATCTAGTTCCAACCCCCCTGCCATGGGCAGGCACACCCTCCACTAGGCCAGATTGCCCAAAGCCCCATGCAACCTGGCCTTGAACACTTCCAGGGAGGGGGTTTCCACAGCTTCTCTGGGCAACCTCTTCCAGGGCCTCTCCACCCTCTACAGTGAAGAATTTCTTCCTAATATCTAATCTAAATCTCCCCTCTTTTAGTTTAAACCCATTACCCCTTGTCCTGTCACTACACTCCCTGATAAACAGTCCCTCTCCAGCTTTCCTGTAGCCCCTTTAGGTAGCTCTCTGATCATCTTCATGGCCTCCTCTGGACTCACTCCAACAGCTTCATGTTTTTCCTGTACTGAGGACCCCAGAGCTGGACACAGTACTGCCAGTGGGGTCTCACAAGAGTGGAGTAGCGGGGCCGAATCACCTCCCTTGACCTGCTGGTCACGCTGCTGGTGATGCAGCCCAGGACACAGTTGGCTTTCTGGGCTGCTAGCGCACACTGCCAGCTCATGTTGAGCTTCTCATCAATCAACACTCCCAAGTCCTTCTCCTCAGGGCTGCTCTCAATCCACTCCCTGCCCAGCCTGTAGCTGTGCTTGGAATTGCCCTGACCCACATGCAGGATCTTGCACTTGGCCTTGTTGAACTTCATGAGTTTTTCATGGGACCACCTCTCAAGCCTGTCAAGGTCCCTCTGGATGGAATCCCCTCCCTCCAGCATGTTGACCACACCACACAGCTTGGTGTTGTCAATAAACTCTCTGAGGGTGCACTTGATCTCACCATCCATGTCGCCAACAAAGATATTCAACAGTACCAGTCCCAGTACCGACCCCTGAGGAACGCCACTCGTAGCTGATCTCCACCTGGACATTGAGCCATTGACCACAATTCTTTGAGTGCGACCGTCCAGCCAACTCCTTATCCACTGAGAGGTCCATCTGTCAAATCCGTGTCTCTCCAATGTAGAGACAAGGATGTCGTGCAGGATAGTGTCAAATGCCTTGCACAGTTCCAGGTAGATGATGTCAGCCACTCTTCCCTTATCCACCAATGCTGTAACCCCATCACAGAATGCCACCAAATCTGTCAGGCACAATTTGCCCTTAGTGAAGCCATGTTGGCTGTCACCAGTCACCTCCTTGGCAGCTCCATGATCTTGCCAGGCACAGAGGTGAGACTGACCGGCCTGTAGTTCTCAGAGTCTTCCTTTTTTCCCTTGTTAAAAATGCATTTGATGTTTCCCCTTTTTCAGTCAAATAGGTCTGAGCTCCTTATCTAAGCTGCCATGTTAATAATGGAGATAGAGGCCAGGAGTGAACTTTTCTGATGCTAAAACCTGGTGCCATTTGAGGTGCCACAGGTGGTCCAAGGCACGTGCAGGTGGCAGCAAGCTGTAATGGAACAATTGTGAGGGACAGGGCGGCATGTGAGGGCATCACCTTGGAGGCTGTTGGGGAATTCCTTTGGCCAACAGACATGACAGCAGATGCTGACATTCAGTACAAAGAATCCTGTCCCTGATCAGTAGGTTCAGGGCAACCTATAGAGGTGTTCCTCTGACCAAATGGAGGCATGTGCCATAGGGACGGCTATGTCTCCTTCTCTTCCCCATCAGCTGTATTTCCCAGGTCTGCCCTGACTATAACGTCTCATGGTCTCCTGTCAGGGCTGCACAGCCCAGCCCTGCTTATCTCGGGCATTGGTGAGGACAGCAGGTTTTGCTGGCTCTGTGGGCACCTCATGTCAGCTACCTCATCATCTACATCTACAGCTCATATCATCATTGACATTGCCATCTAACACATAGTCCAAGCGCGTCTCTGCTATGAACATAGCGCGTCTTTGCATATATGGGCTCTTGGGACATCAGAGGGGCAGACTGGGGACCTTCAGGAGGGATCTCATGAGCAGCAGTACTGATAGGCAGCAGAGCCCAGCACAGCTGGTGTTTCAGGACAACCTCCTGCAAGGACAGCAGTGGTGCATACAGACAGTCAGTTGACTCTCATAAGGGAATTCAATGGCACCAAGATGAGCTGTTACTACTGAAGTTACAGTTAAAGAAGAAAGAAAGACTACGTGGGGCCACTGCAGAATTTACCAAGGGCAAGTGTCAATATGTCTGAGGTACAATATGCTGCCTTTGGCTCTGCCTTCATCATCCCAGGCCTTTGTGCCTTGAGGCACATGGAGAACAACCTGCAGTGAGTGGGGATCAAGTCAGGGCTCACCTGAGCACACTCAGCTCTTTACCAGTCCATGGGACCAGAGGGACTCCATCCAAGGGTGCTGGCCAGGAAGTCACAGTGACACTGCTCTCTGTCACTTTGGACAGGTCATCCGGGGCACTCCCTGAGGACTTGCAAAAAGCAAACATTGCATGCATCTTCCAAAAAGGCCCCAGGGATGAGCTGGGGACCTGAAGGCTTCTCACCCTCCTTTTGGTTGAGGAATGCGTCCCAGAGCGTGTCCTCTTGGATCCCATTTCTGTGTTTCTGAAGGAGAGGGTGACTGCATTTACTCAGGTACATCATGCCTGACCATCCGCACTGCTTTCTGAGATGAAAGGATTGTCTTTCCGAGTGAAGGGACAGCAGTGGATGCCATCCAGTTCATCTTTTTTACCCTCCTCATACTCTCCAAGAAGAACAGCGTCCCCTCTTAACCCTTTCCCCACTGGTTATCCAGACAAGGGCAACAAAGGTGTGAGGGGCCTCTTGGGAGCTTCACACAGGGCAACGGGAAAATTACTAAAACGTAGGAGCGTGTGCTGCACTGCAGCAGGACACCCAGCGTGTCTCTGTGATCCCCATCCTGGGAGGTTTTCAGCTATCCTCCCCAAAAGTGCCACCAGCCTGGCCACGGGTAGGTGGTAGCTCGTATGGTTGTATGTTTTGGATGTGCGATGAAAACAGCCTTGGCAACACAATGATGTGTTAGCAATTGCTGAACTGTGTTTATTCAGTGTCCAGGCCTTTTCTGTTTGTCAGGCTGCCCCACCAGTGAGTAGGCTGGGGGTGGGCGACATGTTGGGAGGGGACACAGCCAGGACAGCTGGGGGAATCTCAACTTAACTGCTGAAAGAGAGGTTCTCTGCTGCAGATTCAAGTCTTCAGGGGTAGGATCTGAAAACAACAGCTTTGAACTAGCAAAACTTTTAGTTCCTTTTCCATGCATTGCCTCACTCCCCTGCTTTCAGTCACTGGCACCCAGAAGCATCACCCCCTTTAATTTGCTCTCCTCTGAAATATGACCGAGGGATGGGAAGAAAGGAAGAAGAAGGAGAGAGGAGGAGGTCATTCCCACTGTTTCAGTCCATACATGGCTGGATTTCACAGGTGCAATTCAAGTCAATTTTGCCCCAAAACTCGATTGTTTGAAAGCGTTTGGCCCTGGCATGCTGAGCACCTCCAGCGCCCGGCTGTACAAGCACTGCAGTGACACGGCTGTGCTGGGCCTTTGTGTATCGGCCGGAGCCTGGCACTTGAGGGACAGGGTCTTGTGCCGTTGTGCATCCATAATGCATCAAGCTGGGAAGCGAGTCTGTGAGTCAGAACCAAGGAGGTCCATGGCCAGGCACGGCTGTGCCCATGGCTGTGGCTGGAGACCAGTATGCCCACAGCGTAGCTCAGCTCAGACTGACACTGCATTTCACATCCCGGATCCACTTTGCATCTCATGATCCTCATGCATCTGCTGGGTAGACACGGGACAGACATTGCCTCACTGCAGTGCTGGCGTTCGGTAACTTGCTCAGCAGCAGCAAATCTGTCTGAGATGCCGTTAGAGGTGTCTGTTATTTACCAGCTCTGAACGGGGATCGCTGTGCGAGAGATCCTCAAACGCCCTTCTCAGCCGCCCTTGTGCTGGGCAGCTTTGGCATCTGAGGTAGCACGACAGGCCTGTGCTTGGCCATAAAGCTGAGCAGCTGCCCTGGCCCTGTCTGGGTGACCGCTCTAACACCGGAACAAAAAAAGGCGATGCTGAGACCTAAGTGTGTCTCTGACAGAAAAGCCACTGCTGGAAAGAGGTGTCCTTCCCCAGCCGAGGGAGGGAACATCAGTGATTCCTTCAGCCTGTTTCTCAGCAGGTTCCCCTGGAGCCCCAGGGACATTCTCTGAGGGAGCCCAGAGGGGGCAGAGGAAGTGCTGCCTTGGGCTGGTCCTCTGCTGCTGAGCTGGGCTGGGCTCCTGGGATGGAGGGAGCTCATGGCAAGCGGGCAGCGCTGCAGAGAGACAGCTCTGCCCAGGAGCAGCTCCTCTGCAAAGCGCAGCAGGGCTGAGGGCACTGCCTGCAGGCAGCGAGGGCAGAGGAGCGAGGAGAAGAGAGGTGGAGGGCGGTCAGCAATGGCAAGATGTATAGAGCTCACTGGAGGAGAAGCCTTCACACCACTTTACATGGTAAGTCTTTGGCTGCAGGGCAATGCACGTGGGTATTCTGGAGAGATCTCCTAGGGCTGGCATATCCCATGGCTGGTGAAAAGGAGTGGGATGTTCTCCAGAGCAGTAATTCTGTGCCAAGCCATCAGAGGGACAGGGCATGGCATCTCCAGTGTTTTGGGGACGGCTGCAGGGTGTGAAGGCTGGTGTGTCATCTCCTCCAACGCAGACCCCTTCCTCTGAGCAAGCCCCCTTGCCTCCTCTCCCACCCAGCAAAGCCTCTGCCCTCAGGGCCGTGGGCTCCAAGGCATGACCCACCTCCTCTGCAGCCAGAGCTCAGCAGAGCCGTGGGGCAGCTCTCCAGCCACGTGCCCAGTTCCCTCTGCAGAGCACCGGGGCTGAGAGCAGCTGCCCGGCAATGTTGGTGTCTGGGAGGTGGCGTGCACAGCTGGGTCAGGGTAACGCTGTCCTGAGTGCCCGGCTGCCTCTGCCCTGGCCTCTCTGCGCCAGACCCTCCCTGTATTTTGCCTTCTTTCTCCACTTGTCTGTGTTCTTGCTGTTGTTATGCTGGTGGTGCTGTCAGACTCTCTGGGGATGGGAGGTTCAGCTGCAGAGTCACGGGCTGATCTTGTGGGTCCATTCACGCAAATGTGTCCGTGGGAACAAGTGTCCCAGCTTTCATCTCGCCTGTGGAGCTCTGCTTAATGCAGCCTGTAGAGCCCAAGTATGAGCTGACTCTTACTTACTGAGACGCCATCTTTAGGGCACTTACTTATTTAGGGCTATATATTTGAGGTGTCCTTCCAAGCTTTGAGTTGCCCTCAGGGATGCAGAGGCCCTTCTCCCACGGCACATTCAGCCAGCAGCAAGCAGAGTTCCAGCAATGGAGCTGCAGAAGTAGCTCCTAGAACACAACAAGACTGTGTGTGTTTGTCTAGCAGGGGGAGGGTGTGTGAGAAATGGCTTTGATTTTTCTTAGAGAAGAGTGCTCTAACTTGTCACTGCCTTTTCCTCCTTGAAAAGGTCCCCATGCCCAGAGGAAGGAAATGTCCAACAGCAGCTCCATCATCTCTGAGTTCCTCCTCCTGGCATTCGCAGACACACGGGAGCTGCAAGTTTTGAACTTCTGGCTCTTCCTGGGCATCTACCTGGCTGCCCTCCTGGGCAATGGCCTCATCATCACTGCCATAGCCTGTGACCACCACCTCCACACCCCCATGTACTTCTTCCTCTGCAGCCTCTCCCTCCTTGACTTGGGCTGCATCTCCACCACTCTCCCCAAAGCCATGGCCAATTCCCTCTGGGACACCAGGGCCATCTCCTACGCAGGATGCGAAGCACAGGTCTTTTTCTTTCTATTCTTTATTATAGGGGAGTATTGTCTTCTCACCATCATGGCCTATGACCGCTACGTTGCCATCTGCAAGCCCCTGCACTACGGGACCCTCCTGGGCAGCAGAGCTTGTGCCCACATGGCAGCAGCTGCCTGGGGCAGTGGGTTTCTCTATGCTCTGCTGCACATGGCCAATACATTTTCCCTACCCCTCTGCCATGGCAATGCTGTAGACCAGTTCTTCTGTGAAATCCCGCAGATCCTCAAGCTCTCCTGCTCAGATGCCTACCTCAGGGAAGTTGGGCTTCTTGTGGTTAGTGTCTGTTTAGCCTTTGGGTGTTTTGTTTTCATTGTGGTGTCCTATGTTCAGATCTTCAGGGCCGTGCTGAGGATCCCCTCTGAGCAGGGACAGCACAAAGCCTTTTCCACGTGCCTCCCTCACCTGGCCGTGGTCTCCCTGTTTATCAGCACTGGATCTTTTGCCTACCTGAAGCCCCCCTCCAGCTCCTCCCCATTGCTACACTCACTGGTGTCAGTTCTGTACTCAGTGGTGCCTCCAGCAGTGAACCCCCTCATCTACAGCATGAGGAACCGGGAGCTCAAAGATGCCCTGCAGAAGCTGATTCAATCACTTGTCTTGCAGCAGGAATAAGATGCCCGTGTCTCTTCACTATTTATTTCAAACTCATCCACGGAACTTCCTGTACTTTGGGCATATTATTTGTGACAATTCTGCTTTCCCAGGAATCCCTGCAGCCGCTCAATTTCCCCAGAAGCATGAAGCCAGCCTGTCTGGCCCAGAGGCCTTTGTACGGTTTTCTTGCATGATAGTATAGCTGACCTACTGTGTCACATCTCTGTAATTAAATGGATTTCCTCACTGCCCGTGTCTGGAGGTTGGCCTCTTCTTCGAAAGCTGAGGTCAGGAACAGGATGAAGAAATTGTCCCTACAAGCATGCTGCTGTGCTTGGGCTGTCCATGGGCTCAGAGCAGGAGGGCACAGGGTGCTGTGTCAGGGAATTGGCCTTAGCTGAGCCTTCACGTGTGGGTGCCAAGTGCCAAAGGAAATGATGAATGATCCACAGGTATCTGCCTGGCACTGTCTCCCTGTGGCTTTTGGGCACCTCTGCCCTGCTGAGCAGCACCGCCAGCCCGGGGCCATGCCACGATGACATCCCTGGAGAAGAGCAGGAGACCTATTCCTGCATGCACCAGTTTGGGCAGGCTTCTCTCTTGTTGGTGCGGCAGGAGCTGCCTGGGGAGCCCCCAGGCCAGGAGTCTTGCGCTCGGCAGAGGGACGGGCACAGAGGGGCTGCCAGCAATGGGCAATAAGGATCTCTTTGAGGGAAGAGCAGGAGACACAGAGAAATGCTGTTCTCCGTCTCCTCGTGCCATGACTGGCCCCAGCCCTGGGGCTGATGGGGAGGCTGGAGCCCTCTCTGCCCCCTGGGAGCTGCTGTGCCCTTCAGAGAGGCTGTGGCTGTGGGGTGAGCGCCCAGAACTCTGCAGCACCCTGCTGTGGGCACTGCCGTGGGCCAGCCCAGACTGGGCTTCTGGGCTGAGCTGGGCTGGGCTGGGGAGGGGTAGTGGAGCTGGGAAGAGCTGGGGAGGGTCTTGTTGGGGCTGGAAAGTGCCCGGGAGAGGAAACTACCAGTGTACAGCTGGCACTGTGTGAGCACGCAGGGTGAGCACTCACACCAGGGAGGGTTGTCGTGCACAGCCAGGGCTCACGAAAGGGATCAAAGACATGAAGGTGCAGGAGGGAGGATGCCGGTCGGTGCTCTCGGTGGCATGGACAGCCTGGGAAGGTGGCCCAGGACATTTGCCAGCTCCCAGCCTCTCTCACTGGCCATTTCCAGCAATGGCTGCTCATTTCAGGTTTACGGGTCAGTTGCTGCAAAGGCTCCTCTATCCTCCTGCTGGACTCAGTGCCAGCCCCAGAGAAAGGCTGACTGTAAAGCCCCACGTAGGACACAGCTGGGGCTGGGAAAGGGTCGGGTACTGGGGGAGGCTGCAAAAGTTATGTCATGTCATGGGGTTATGTCTTGTTGTGTTTATGGGGGGACATTGAACTGAGCACTCTCACTGGGATCATAAAGCGGGGGGAGAACTTTCTCAAGCCTTGAATGCACCAGCAAGCTGATGACTCTCAGCCCTCTTTATAAATCTAGATTTACGCAGCCATTTCTAAAATACGTTTCCTATGAACACTTTGAACGAAGAAATTGTTTCCAGGACATGTTTATATTAAAACATTGTATGTCTACATTTCATCTAAACAGAGCTGAGAGCAAGGGAGGTTGGAGAGGTTGGATAGAGCTGACTACTATTTCTTTGCTATCAAGCAATGACCACAGTTGGTAGCACTTCCCTCTTATCATCCTTTTTTTTGAACTGGCCAAATCCTTATGGGGTATACAATGGTGTAACATCATGGCCCTCCAAGTGCCAGACTGTGACTGATAGACAGAGGCCCAGAGCCCATCTGATGAAAGGAAATGTCATGCCTATCTGACAACCCAATAAACTTCTCTAATGAAATGGCTGGCTTGGTAGATGAGTAAGGCTTTCGACACTGTCTCCCATAAAATCTTCATAGAGAAGCCAGTGAAGCACGGGCTGGATGAGCAGACAGTGAGGTGGATTGAAAACTGGCTGAATGGTCAGCCCAGAGAATGGTGATCAACGGCACGAGGTCTTGCTGGAGGCCACTCACCAGTGGTGCACAGCAGGAATCAGTGCGGGGTCCAGTCCTGTGCCTTCAAACCTAGACTTCACCGTAATTTTGTGATCTTGTGATATCCTTTCTGGGAAATGTGGACATTCTGGGAAAATGTGGGCCCCCTCTGGAATGAAACGGGAGACCTGGTTACCCAGGATATGGAGAAGGCTGAGGTACTCAACAAATTTTTTGCCTCCATCTTCAGCAGCAAGGGCTCGAACCATGCTGGCCAGGTCACACAAGGCAAAGGCAGGGACTGGGAGAATGCAGAACCACCAACTATAGGAGAACATCAGGTTCGAGAATATCTAAGGAACATGAAGGTGGACCTGATGAGATGCATCCACTGGTCCTGAGGGAACTGGCAGATGAAGTGGCTAAGCCACTCTCCATCATATTTGAGGAAGTCCTGGCAGTCCAGTGACATTCCCACTGTCTGGAAAAGGGGAAAAGTAACCCCCATTTTTTGAAAGGGAAAAAAGGAAGATCTGGAGAACTATAGACTGGTCAGTCCGACCTCTGTGCCTGGCAAGATCATGGAGCAGATCCTCCTGGAGACTATGCTCAGGCACATGGAAAATAAGGAGGCAATTGGTGACAGCCAACATGGCTTCACTAAGGGCAAATTGTGCCTGACAAATTTGGTGCCTTTCTATGATGGGGTTACAACGTTGGTGGATAAGGGAAGAGTGACAGACGCCATCTACCTGGACTTGTGCAAGGTATTTGACACTGTCCTGCACAACATCCTTGTCTCTAAATTGGAGAGATGGATGGACCACTTGATGGACTGGAATTGGCAGGATGGTCACACTCAAAGAGTTGTGGTCAATGGCTCAATGTCCAGGTGGAGAACAGTGATGAGCGGCGTTCCTCAGGGGTTGGTATTGGGACCAGCACTGTTTAACATCTTTGTCAGCGACATGGACAGTGGGATCGAGTGCCCACTCAGCAAATTTGCTGATGACACCAAGCTGTGTGGTGTGGTCGACATGCTGGAGGGAAGGGATTCCATCCAGAGGGACCTTGACAGGCTGGAGAGGTGGTCTCATGCAAAACTCATGAAGTTCAACAAGGCCAAGTGCAAGGTCCTGCATGTGGGTCAGGGCAATTCCAAGCACAACTACAGGCTGGGCGAGGAATGGATTGAGAGCAGCCCTGAGGAAAAGGACTTGGGAGTGTTGATTGATGAGAAGCTCAACATGAGCTGGCAATGCACATCTGAGACACAGAAAGCCAACCATATACTGCACTGCATCAAAACGAGCGTGACCAGCAGGTCAAGGGAGGTGATTCTGGCCTTCTACTCTGCTCTCGTGAGACCTCACCTGGACTACTGTGTCAAGCTCTGGGGTCCCCAGGACAAGAAGGACATGGAGCTTTTAGAGCGAGTCCAGAGGAGGCCACGAAGATGATCAGAGGGCTGGAGCACCTCTCCTGTGAAGAAAGGCTGAGAGAGCTGGGGTTGTTCAGCCTGGAGAAGAGAAGGCTCCGGGGAGATCTAATTGTGGCCTTCCGGTTCCCAAAGGGGCCTACAGGAAAGATGGAGAGGGACTGTTTATCAGGGAGTGTAGTGATGGGACAAGGGGTAATGAGTTTAAAAGAGGAGAGATTTAGATTATATCTGAGGAAAAAATTCTTCCTTGTGAGGGTGGTGAGACACTGGAACAGGTTTCCAGAGAAGCTGTGGAGGCCCCCTCCCTGGAAGTGTTGAAGGCCAGGTTGGATGGGGTTTGGGCAACCTGGTCTAGTGGAGGGTGTGCCTGCCCATGGCAGAGGGGTTGGAACTAGATGATCTTTGAGGTCCCTTCTGACCTAAATCATTCTATCATTCTATGATTCTGACTGTGTTGAGTCCCGGGCCTTGGGGTCACGTCACCCCTCTGCTGCGTCTCAGTTCCTCCCTGCCCCCTCCCCGTTCCCTCTCTTTTTTTCACTTCCCTCTCTCTTCCTCTCTATCCTTGTGCTCTGCTCCCTGTCCCTCCTTTCGCTTTTCCCCAAGTCTCTCTCTTTCTCTGTCATCCTACCTCTCCATTTACTTTCCTCATCACCTCTCTTTCCTGCTCCCTCTTCCTTTTTCTTTTCTCTCTCTCTGTCCTGCAGGTGATCGTGGTTCCTGCTCTCTTCGCTGCCCAGCAAATTTTAGAGTTCAAGCACTTCTTTCTCTGCCTGTCCTTTCCTCCCTTGCTCTTCTGTAGCTCCAGTCACTGGCCTGTGCTCCACCTAAGAGAACACACGGGTGTCTTACAGCTCTTAAAACATGAGGCCTCCAAGATACACAGCCGTGCACATGCACGCACACACACATATACATACATATACACACACACAGACACATGCACACTCTCTCTCTCCCTGTCCGTAGTGTAATTTTCTTTCCTTATCCCATCCCCACGGTGCAGGCTGCCCTGGCTGCTGAGCGTGGGGAAATGGCAGCTCCCGGCATGCCCCGGGAACCAACATGGCCGCCTGGCAGTGCCCTGCCCCAGGACTATAGCTCCCAGCATGCTGTGGGAACCAACATGGCCGCCTGGCAGTGCCCTGCCCCAGGACTACAGCTCCCGGCATGCCCTGGGAACCAACATGGCTGCCCAGCAGTGCCCTGCCCCAGGACTACAGCTCCCGGCATGCCCTGGGAACCAACATGGCTGCCCAGCAGTGCCCTGCCCCAGGACTACAGCTCCCAGCATGCTCCAGGAACAAACATGGCCACCTGGCAGCCCCCTGCCCCAGAACTACAGCTCCCAGCATGCCCCGGGGCACTCCTTCCTGCAGTTTGACCCTGCGGGGACACCATCCCCTGGCCCGGCCCCGCCCTGGAGACTCTGTAGAGCAGGGGCGGGCGGGGGGGGGGGGGGGGGAGGAGGAGGAAAAGGAGGAAAAGGAGGAAATGGAGGAGCAGGAGGATACAGCACATAGAAATTGTAGCAATGATGACATCCAATGGCAGGGTTACCTAGCAATTAACATAATCCAATGTAATTTATTCGCTGTTCTCACCCAAAATCAAATCCCCTTGAGGTACACGTAGGACTTCCCCACCTTCCTTTAACCGCTCCCAGTACAGCCTGGGCTCTGTCCCAGTACAAACCGGATCCTGTTAACACTTCCCAGTAAGAGTGGGCCCCTTCCCACTACAACCTGGATCCCCTTACCCCTCCCAGTGCAGAATGGGCCCCATCCAAGTACAAACTGGATCCCTTTCACCCTCCCAGTCCGGACTGGGCCCTGCCTCAGTACAAACTGGATCCCTTTGAACCTCCCCACTGCAGGCGGGGACCCCTCCCAGTACAAACTGCATCCCTTTAACGCCTCGCCATAAGGAGTGGGCCCTGTCCAGTATAAACTGGATCCCCTGGCCCCCTCCCAGGACAGACTGGGAGCACTGGATCCCTTTCACCCCTCCCCGTACACATTGAGCTTTCTCCCAGTACAAACCTGTTCCGTGTAACCCCTCCAACTACATCCTGGGCACCCTCCCAGGACAAACTGGTTCCCTTTCACCCCACCCAGAACAGACTGGCCCCCTTCCAGTACAAACTGCATCCCCTTAACCCCCCCAGCGCAGGTTTGGCCCTGTCCCAGTGCAAACTAGATCCCTTTCACCCCTCCCAGTACAGACCTGCCCTGTCCCAGTTCACACTGGAAGCTGGGTGGCCTTGAGGGGACACGTCCCCGTGCGGCCCCGTGACACAAAGGGGCAGTGATGCGGCACCCGCCCACCACTTGTGACCTCACCGGACCAGGGCTTGCTATCCTGAAAAGCGGGCCAGCCAAAGCCACTTGGGCTGAGCTGGCCGTCGGGGTAACTCGGCTCCTTCCGTTGCCACGTGCACGCCTACTGTTTTCAACCATTTCTCGTTTCCTGCCCACTGCTCCTCAGCTTCCATCCTCTTGCAAAGGTAATTCGGACTGGACTTTCAGGACAGATGATTTAGCAAGGTGGAAAGGTCTCATGTCCTAGCTGCAGCTCCATGGCCGTCTCCGGATAGAAGGTGTGACATTTCGACCAGATTCCTGACGTGCCAGAAGGAAGTGGAAGCGGCTGGTGCCACAGACCAGAAGTCTGTGCTGCATCTTACAACCGTTTGGTTGAGCAGGTTAAAAAGTCTGTCGTGTGAAAGCGTCGTCAGGCACGTGGTGTTTTGCTTTCATTTCTGCTCCATGAAAAGATAACCTGGGAGCGCTTTACAGCCAGGCTGGTTTGGGGATGTGGGTAAGTGTGGAGCTTTGTGTTCCAGCTGTAGGCTTTCCTTAAGGAAAAGGAAAGGCATGTCAGCCCTGCCTCGTATAACCCAGGTGAGGCTTGTAAATGGAGGAGCATGACCAGGACACGAGTCTCAGCAGTATCCAAGTGGGGAAGGGTTCACACTGTCTCTCGAGTATGAGACAGCTTTCAGCTCTACAAAGTCAGAGGAGTAGCAGCAGTTAACGTAGTAGTCACTGCAGATGTAGAACAAACTTTGGAGCTGGGTTCCAGAGTAGTAGTGTCTGTATCCAGGCTGCTTTTAAAGCTGGACAAATACCACTCTTCTAAGGGTGTTAGAGCATATTTCCCATCTTCACTGCTGCGAAACCTTGTTGAGGGACTTGTGGTTCTTCTGGAGAACCTTGCAGTGCTGCATGCTGTCCTGCGTGTAGTACTGACCTGCAATGGTGGGGCAGGAACAAGAAGGTGAAATGGTTTGAAGTGTCAAGGTGAGGTAAGGTGAAATCGATGAGTCTAATGGTGAGAAATGTCCCGACATCCCTAGTCTGAGGTGAGGATCTTGTCCTGTACTCTGCTGGTAGAGCAGAGATGTGAATGTACAGAGCGGCTGGAAAACAAGCCTGTTCATGGGAATAGACATACCTCAAGGCATTGATGAAACTTCAGCCTTGCTGTTACCTTCCCTGTGACGATTTTCACACGGTCTCTGTTTCTCCTTCTAGAGAGAATTGCTGAGGCTCTGGAGAATGGCTTTGCACTTCTGCAAAGTCATCCCATATGCCATACCTGGAGCGCTGGCACTTCTTGGCTGCTGGTGGATCTATTCCCAGAGAAAAAAGCTTGCAAGCTGTTCTGACCAACAAGAAATAGCCGATGAAGAAGAGCAGCAGGAAGAAGTGCCAGAGAAAGATTCAACACCCGCCACAGAAGCATGTGCTCCAGCGAGAGAGGCAGTCGTCGAGGAAGAGGAATGCCCTGAGAAGGAAACCTCGACCTCCCTGCCGTCAGCAGTGTCGACGACACCCTCTCTTCTGTGCCAGACTCCTGAGAGGCTAGATCTCTCTCAGGACCTTCCAGAGCTGTCGGTAACACCACCTCCGACCAGCACCCTTGAAGCTGACAGTGAGAAACCAGAAACACCGGGATCTCAAGATGAAAGCAGTGGCCCTGCTTGTGTCTCTCCCGCTCCGATCTCGGAGTGTCACGGCAGTGCTGCAGTGAGCCTTCCACAGGATTCAGGCTCCAGTGCCGACCAAGATCAGTGTGCAGGTGGGTATGCATTTGCTCTCAGACTTCCCACCGCTGTAGGACCCAGCGTGTGCTGGGTGATCTTCAGGGTCTCTTGCAAAGGGGTGAACAGGCTGGTCCCCTTTCAGCACAAAGTGAATTCTTGCCTAAAGCTAGGCGTGGGCTTGAGTAGCCCAGTGAAATGGGCCGTGCCTGGATGTAGGCCAGGCTGTTGAAGACCTTGCTGCTTTGAGACCTGCTCGTACAAAGGGTTTCTGCTTCAGTTCAGGCAGCCTCTGCTCAGCACTGGCTGTTTCTCTGTGTTGATGGGCTGCTGCTGAATGGGAGCTGGAAGGCAGCAGGTTTGTGAGGTGCTGCTGGATGAAGCAGGGAAGTGCTCTGAGGAACTGGGATCAAACCAGTTGATTGCAGACCAATTCTCCTGAAGCCTTTTTGCTTGGAAGGGTAGGTGCCTGCCAAGAAATGCCAACAGGGAGCACTGTTCCAGGAGTTCCCCCATCTGTCTCTGTGTTGCTGTGGCCTTCTAGATCCTCCATGGTGTGTGCCTGGCAGAATGCAACGCTGTCTGAGCAAATGTTAGTTGACCTGTGTCACCTTGGAGATGGATGTTAAAATCCTTGAGAAGACCCTGTGGTGCCAACAGCCCTTAATGACAGGATGTCTTCTGTAATTGCTCCAAAGCAGTTGGAACAAAGCTGCTTGTTGCAAGACATGGGGACTGAGTTTGCCAACAATGAAGGGTTAAAGCCACCAAACATTTTCACTCGTGAGAGTAACCACAGGAAGAAAATGGTTTTGCCTTGTTGTGAAGGCTGGTGTGACAAGAAGGTACAAGAGTGTGCTGTGGAGCTTCAAGACTCTGGAGGGAAAGGAAGGTAGCCCGAGGCACAGAAATCAGTGTGGGTTTGTTGGGCTTTTGGCAAAGTAACGGAGTGTTTTCCAAAGCTGTGTCTTGAGCAGTAAATTTCCATGGCAGTGTTAGGCTTCCCCCGATGCTTCTGTCTTGGAGGTTAGAGCTGGCTGTCTCCTGGGTGCACCTGTACAGAACTTGAGGTTTAACATATGCTTTTGTGCAAGAAAATCGTGTCATCTCTTTTCAAATGTCATTTCCCTGCAGTCATTGCCGAGGGAATGGCTGCACCACAAGGGATGCTCTTCCCCCCGGAGAAGATTTGCATGGAGTGGCAGCAACGACAGGGAGCTGGAGCGGGACTCCCCAACCTGGGCAATACGTGCTTCCTCAACGCTGTCCTGCAGTGCCTGACGTACACACCCCCTCTGGCCAACTACCTGCTCTCTGGGGAGCACAGCCGGGCGTGTGAGTACTTTTATGAACATCTCCTTGGGAATCTGCTGGGCACTTGCCAGATTCCCAGAATCTGGAATGTCACTTAGGAGAAAAGCAGCCCTTCTGTGTCAACCCCCCGAGTGGGTGTTCTTTGGACACTCAAGCCTAGAAGCCGCTTGCCCTATCGAGGTCTGTGCATCTTCAGAAAGGCACCTCTTGCTGGTCCCTATTCCTGCAAGTTAAACCCTCTTGGCTTATGGCCCAGAAAACTTCTGTCCGCTAAGCATCCCTCTGAAAGAAGGAAGTTTTCTGTGCACCAGAACGTCCGGGGCTTGTTGGGACGTTGTCACCTTGGGAGGAGTGGAGGCTGTTCTTATCACTTCAAGATCTCCATTAGGTTTCCCATCACTATGGATATTTTGCTAACCTGAGAAGCTTGCTTCCCTCTCTCTTCAGGTCGTCAGGAAGGCTTCTGCATGATGTGCGTAATGGAAGCGCATGTTAACAAGGTCCTGCATTCCTCAGGCTCTACCATCGAGCCTAGGGCTATCATCAGTGTCCTCACACGTAAGTCATTTCAGGGGCTTGTAGAGGTTTTCTTCCGTTCTTGTAGGAGAGAACAACTAACTTCTTCTTTCTCAGGAATAGGAGAACATTTCCAGCTTGGCATGCAGGAAGACGCCCACGAGTTCTTACGCTCCACTGTCGATGCCATGCAGAGAGCTTGTCTGAGTGGAAGCAGCGAGTAAGCACAAGCAAATTACCTTCTCGGTGTTCCTGAGCCCTTTGGACTCCTTGATGTACTCCCACCAAGGAAAACCTACGCCCTGGCCTTTCAGACAAAGCAAAACTCTTGGAGGAGGTAACTCTCTGCCGTACCATTTTTTTTTTTGCCAGCTTGGACTTCTCTTTGCAAGAAACTACCATCGTCCATCAAATATTTGGGGGCTCTCTGAGATCCAGAGGTAGGTTTTTCCACAACTGTTGCTCTCCTTGGAATTGTCTGTGCCCTTCTGTCTGCCTGTGGTAGGTGTGAAGAGCATAAACCATCACAGTCACTTGACTTCCCCGATCTCTGAGCATTTTGATTTGCATTCCAGTCACGTGCTTGAGCTGCAGAGCGATTTCTGATTCCTATGAGGCCTTCCTGGATGTCCCGTTGGATATAAAAGTAAGAGGGTTTGTGATTCAAGATGTCCCAAGGCCCCTGTAGCTTTCCAGTATTGACGCAGTTGACTTAAAAATGTCTGCTGCGAAGAGAAGAGAGCTTGGTGGTGGGTGGGAGGGGAATGGACGGTGTCCTTGTGGGGAGGCCGTGGCAGTGGGCTCCCTGTAGGTGCTGGCTTGAAGCTGAACCAGCACGCATTATCCTCTCGGCACCCTTGACGTACTCTCATCCTTCTGCCCTTTGCCCTCCCTCAACAGCCGTCTGGCTCCTGGGCTGATGGCGTGTATTTTTGTTCATTACTGATGACCCTGCACACCATCGGTAGCTGGACTGAGCGGTGCCACAGAGAGGTCGCTCTCGATCGCCCCGGGAATCCCTGGGAATGGAGGGAAACGTTCAGCATCAAACCCTCTTTCTGCCTCCTCCTGGGCACTGTTTGTCAACTCCTCCTAAGTGTTGGGGCGAGGGCGTTTCCCGCAGCTCAGTGCTCTCCTTTCTCACTCCTCCAGGCAGCCTCCTCTGTCACCGCAGCTCTGGAGGACTTTGTGAAACCCGAGCAGCTGGATGGCGAAAACTGCTTTCAGTGCAGCCAGTAAGACGATTACTAACGACATAGTAATACGAGATCCTGCATGAGGGTGCTGCATGTCGTCGAGCATAAGTCATCTTGTCAGATAGCTTTAATGCACAATAACGAGATGCAGCTTTTTTTAATACGGCCTTGTGGTACTAAATAGCCTTCAAACAGCGTAAGGATGTGTGAGACATGAAAGCTTGTCTGTCCTTCTGGGGGGAAGAAAGGGCTCATTTCAGCACGTGGCTCTCTGCTTGGTTTCAAGGTGTGACAAGAGGGTTGCCGCCTCCAAGGGGTTTACAATCCATGGCGTGCCCAAGGTTCTCACGCTGTGTCTGAAAAGGTTCCAAGATGTCACCGGCCGGAAGATCAGCAAGGTGTGTACACAATCGGAGTGCTGCTTCCTCTTCCTGGAGCAGGAGATTTCCCAAAGCAGTGCGCTCTTTCTTTCACAAGTTCCTGTTCCTTTCCGGGGAGAGGAGAGGAAAATTCCCGTGGGAAGACAAGCATGTCCTCTGCTCCGACAGAGCTGCTTTGGCTGGGAACAGTTTCCTGCCACCCAAACCACTGCATATTGCTTTAGGGAAAACCCAAGTGTTCACGAGCCCAAAAGAAGTGTGTAGACATCTCTAGCATGTGGCCTTGGAAGGCTATTTCATCAAATCTGCCAGGATCATTTCGGAGCCCTCTTGGTCTCTCCGTAGGTTGTGGACTATCCCAAGTGCTTGGATCTGCGGCCATACATGTCTCAGACAGCTGGAGAACCGCTGCTCTACTCCTTGTATGCCGTCCTGGTGCATAGCGGTGGCAGCTGTCACGTCGGACACTATTTCTGCTACGCAAAGGTAAAGAGCAGCTTCCTTCCTAACAAGGCACACCTAGCAGTGTTACTGGCAGCCAAGGTTTTGGGGGAGAAGGTCTCCTTAGCGGCTTGGATTGGATTTCTTTTGGCGTACTCTTGGTTCTGCAGCTTTCTGCCTGTGTTTTTGTGGAGAAACCATGCAGTTCATCTCCAGATACCCATGCCTTTCTTTGCAGGCCAGCAATGGGCTGTGGTACGAGATGGACGACAAGTCTGTGGATCCTTGTGGCATCGACACAGTTCTCAGGCAGCAAGCCTATTTGCTCTTCTATGTCAGGTAAGAACCAGTATTAAAATGTCTTCAGCAGATGTTTCCTTTTCATGGCTTTGCTGTTTTTCTTCTCATCCTCCCGAGTGTTTCTCTTTCTGTCAGAGGAGACAATTACTACCTGCATCATTCAGTGCTGTCAAACCTGCCCTACCCCACATCAGTCCTTATCTTTCCTTGCTGGGCTTTAGGCTGCTGCCCTGGTGTAAACTGCTCCTTGCCTGCTGTCTGAAGCTGGCCTCTGTAGAGAAGAGGACGTAAAGGGGGCCTACAGGAAAGATGGGGAGAGACTCTTGATCAGGGCGTACAGTGATGGGATGAAGGGTAATGGTTTGAAAGTGAAAGAAGGGAGATTTAGATTAGATGTGAGGAAGATCCTGGTCTAGCGGAGGGTGTCCCCTGCCCATGGCAGAGGCGTTGGAACTTGGTGATCTTTGAGGTCCCTTCCAAGCCAAATCATTCTTTAATTCTATGATTCTATGAAATGGAGGCCATAGGGGGTATAAAGACAAGGTCTTGCTGCGACAGGGGCAGACGTGTTGGGAAGACCCCCATCGAATTTCCCATTTGTAGTCTTGGTGACGTCTTCTCTCTGTGATAGAATCTGCTGCAAGAAAATGACTGAGCCCCAGAGGAGGCTGCAAGAACAGCCCTAACAGGAGATCACTCTTTTTTATCTCCAGGTGCCCTGATTTGGACATTGGAGAAAGGGCTTCTTCCTCACCGGCACCATCATCTGCCCATTCCCTCCTCAGCCAGTGGGTGGCCAACAGCAAGCAGGTGGGTTCTGTGGGACCACAGGGTCTGTCTCCTAGGACTCAGGTAACTCTGGGGGGTGGCTCAGGGCACCAGATGGACAGTGGATTTCTTTCTGAGATCTTGACATTGCTCTCTTTTCCCTCTCACACTGCAGCTGACTTCACGGCCCCAAGGCTGCTCCCTGTCAGAGCATGGATTCAGCCCTTCTTCCCACTGCCAGAGGAACGGTGCCAGAAAGAGGACCCGGAGCAGATCCCCACAGTGGGGCAATGATCTTTGCGGCTCACCTATGGACACCACCAACCATGAGCCCTCAGTGGGGAGAAGGAGGGGATCGAGTGCTCCAAATCGTTCCCAAGCCCCAAGGGACAGCACAGCTCCAGGGCACTCCAGCACCAGCTCCAAGAAGGCTCCCACACGCAGGGCTGCTCGGGAGCAATCCCTGCCCATGCAGAGGGAGCGGAGCAGATCCCCATGGTGGGGTGATGAACTGCAGAGCTGGATTATGGACACCACCAATTCTGAGCCCTCAGCAGGGAGGAGGAGAAGAACTAGTCCTCCAAGGCGTGACTGCACTCCCAGGGCTGCTGCAGCTCCTGGGCCCTCCAACACCAACACCCAGTTGACTCCTGCACCCAGGGCTGCTCAGCATCACACTCTGCCCAGGCAGAGAGAGCGGAGCCGATCCCCGCGGCGGGGTGATGAGCTCATGGACACCACCAACTATGAGCCCTCAGGAGGAAGAAGGAGGAGAACAAGTCCTCCACATCGTTCCCGAGCCCCAAGGAATGATGCAGCTCCAGGGCACTCCAACGCCCGCACTCAGGTGGCTTCCATGCCCAAGACTGCTCGGGAGCAATCGCAGCTGATGCCGAGGGAGCGGAGCAGATCCCCACGGCAGGGTGATGAACTCCGTCGGTGGTTCATGGACAATAACAAAAATGACCTGTCAGCAGGCAGGAGGAGGAGAACTAGTTCTCCAAGGCGTGACCGCACTCCCAGGGCTGCCGCAGCTCCCGGTCCCTCCAACACCACCTCCCAGGTGGCTCCCGCACCCAGGGCTGCTCAGCAGCAAACCGTGCTGAGGCAGAGAGAGCGCAGCAGATCCCCGCAGCGGGACTATGATCTCTGCAGCCGGTTTGTTGACACCATGGATTATGAGCCCTCAGCAGGGAGCAGGAGGGTTTCAGCGTCCCCAAGACGCATTTCAGAGAAACGCTCAGGGCGCTGCCGTGGTGATGGGGGCAGAATGTGATCCTGGGTGAAGAAGAACACCATCTTTCCTCTGCTGTGCCAGACAAGAGGAGCAGGAGAAGAAAAAGGAGGAGGAAGCCAGGAAGCACCAGCACTGCCCCCAGCAAGGGGCCAAGCTGCACAAAGGACACCAGCAGCCCACCCTGGCCCTCCTCCCAGGGCTGCCTCTGGCCAGGAAGAGCTCAGACACACCTTCCAGAGACTTGGACAGCTCTGCCGGCTGGCCCACCTGCCCACAGGTCCCTTGAGGAAGAGCTTTAATCCCTGTTCATCTGTTGGGATCCCCTTGCCACAGCCAAAATTAAAACCACTTGTTGGCCTTGCCTATGTCATTCGTGGGCTGTTTTCTTCTCTGCAGGTTTTGAGGCACTTGGTGCCAATACCCAGTGTGAGAGGTTTATGACTTGGGACTTTGAAAGCAGTCTGCTTGCCTCTGCCCATCTTGCATTTTCTTCTTTTTCAATGTGGAGTTCAAGTCACTCCAACAGAAATGGGCTGGAGGAGCTGACAGCGAGTGGGACTGAAACAGGCTGAACGGCCGGGCCCAGAGGGTGCTGCTCAGTGGCACCAAGTCTAGTGCGAGGCCAGGAACGAGCGGCATCTCCCAGGGCTCAGTACTGGGTCCAATCCTGTTTAACATCTTCCTTAACTACTGGTCTGGGTGATGGGGCAGAGGGCACCCTCAGCAAGTTGGCCGATGACACCAGCCTGGGAGGAGTCTATGGGAATGCTGGTGGCTGTAGCAGGGTGGCTCTCTCCCGGCCACCTCCTGTTTACTTTGCTTGAAACAGCTTCCTAACAGCAGCAAACATTGCCACCTCCTGCCCTCTCCCTTTTCAAGTCTTCCAAGGACACACGAAGCAACGCAGGTCGTGCTGCAGGTCTGGGAGGGACCCCAGCAGGATCTGCCTTGACTGTGAGAGTTGCTCGTTATTCCGGGTGGCTGTGACGATGCAGAGAAGTGGAATCAAAGCAGCAGTTTTGGTTGGCGTGAGAGATCGTGGCTCCAGCAAAGCCACTTAATCAGCAGCTAGCATGGGGAAGGAGTTGGGGAAGGAGGTTAGAAGAGCATGAGACAGCCAGAGAGATGTCTGCAGCGGGCTCCCCTATGAGGAATCTAGGCCCTGAAAGACAAGATACCATAAAAAATGCTGTCATATGGCAAATGTTGTTTTCAAGGCCCATTTGACTGCTCCTGGGTTCTCTACCAAAGAGCTACGTCCAGGGAGAAGGGTAGGAGGGAGGAAGAGGAGAGACCATTCCAACAAACTACCAGTCAAGACATTCATCACCAGGCAAAGGACTTAGAAAGAGGGAAAACCAAAACGCCTGGAGAGATGGAATGTTCCCAGGCATGCTGACCAGAGAGTTCATGGCAAAGTAACCTGACCCACTGTCACGTAAAGGGTGAGAGTCTGATGCGTGGCTGAGGGAGGCCCTCCTGTTGAGTCCCCAGGTTCAGAAAGGACCCCCTTGCTTTCTGAACTCCTTCTCAGAGAGGACCCTAGGTGCGGCTAGGTCCAGTCTTAGGCCCAGACTTGATCAACGGTTTATGTCTAAAGGATTATATATATAGCCACATATCAGAGTCAACGTTTGCTAGTCGGAGCCCCCAAAGGCCTTTCACTGAGACACTTTCACAGTGTTGAAACAGATAGAATACAGGTGATACCCCAAATGCAAAATGTGTCGTGCATTTGAGGTGGAATTGCTCCTGTACTGCCCAGACTGAGCTGCCCCAGGGCGCTGCAGCAGCGTGCGGCCTGGTGCTGCCGGGAGCTGCCGGGGATCTGATCAGTACTTCTAAATATCTAAAGGGTGGATGTCAAGAGGATGGGCCAGTCTCTTTTCAATGGTGCCCGGTGCCCGTGCAAGGGGCAACGGGCACAAACTGGAACACAGCAAGTTCCACCTGAATATGAGGAAAAGCATCTTCACTTTGAGAGTGACCGAGCACTGGAAGAGGCTGCCCAGAGAGGTTGTGGAGTCTCCTTCTCTGGAGAGATTCAAAACCCACCTGGACGCAATCCTGTGCAACCTGCTCTAAGTGATCCTGCTTTAGCCGTTGGGTTGGACTAGCTGATCTCCAGAGGTCCCTTCCAACCCCGACCATTCTGTGAATCTGTGAATCTGTGAATTTGCTGACTGAGATGACTCTGCAGCACCTTGTGCCAATCTCCAGGAACACAAGGTACCACTGAGAAAGGCCCTGGGTGAGGTCAGCTTGCAATCCAGCCAGACTGTGGACATCAGTGGCATGGCTTTTCTTCATATCATCAGGGAGGTGGGTAGAGGACAATGGAGAAGAGGACCATTAGGGGCTGAGAGCATAGCGACATGAGTGGAGACCCTGGTGTGTTGTGCCTCCCAGTCATGCGGCACACCTGGGTGCATAGACAAGGTGGACCTTGCCATCTTGCCGTGATGCTGGCATTCAGGTTCTGGCACACCCAATCCCTTTGGGAGGCCATGCTGTGTCTGCCCATCCCCCACTGCAATTATTTCCTTGAAATCATGTAGGTGCCTGCAACGCAGGGATGGGCTTGGGCCTGAGTTTGGCAGTGAGCTGAGCTCTAGTGAGTGCACTGGAGAGCGCCTAGAGAAAGATCTGACCCTCCTTCTGGTGCACTCCTCCATTTGGTCAGCTGAAAGTGCAGCAGCCACCACGGAAATGTGAGTCCCATGGACTGTCCTGGTTTTGGCTGAGACAGAGTTAATTTTCTTCGTAGCAGCTGGGATAGTGCTGTGTTTGGGATTTAGGATGAGAACAATGTTGGTAACACACGGATGGTTTTAGTTGTTGCCAGGCAGTCAAGGACTTTTCAGCTTCTCATGCTGGCCTGCCAACGAGAAGGCAGGGGTGCCCAACAAGCTGGGAAGGGACAGAGCCAGGACAGCTGACCCAAACGATATTCCATACCCTATGACATCATGCTCCGTGTATAACTGAGGAGTGGGCCAGGAGGGAGTTCGGCTTGAGGACTAACTGAATATCGGCTTCGGTTGGTGAGCAATTGTGCTGTGCATCACTTGGTTTGTTTGTTATTGTATTTTTTTTTCCTTCCTTTTCTGTCCTATAAAACTGTCTTTTTCTCAATGCCCATATTTTACCTTTTTTGTCTCTTTTTGATTCTTTCCCCCATCCCACTAGGGGAGAGTGAGCAACCAGCTGTGTGGTTACTTTAGCTGCGTGGGTTAAACCATGACGCAGGCTTTCAGATGCCCTAAACATCTGGTGTAAGCTGAGGCGACCAAGGCACCCGTCCCCAAGACCCCACTGCTGATGCTCAGGCAGGTGTGGGTGTCCCAGGTGTGCTCCATCAGAGCCCACAAACACATCCACGAGTCTTGGAGTACCCCTGGCACCTCAGATGCCACCAGCTGTTTGTGTGTGACCAGCTGCCTGCCACCCTTCATCGCCATGGATCCCCGTGGGAGCTCAGGGAAGGAGCTGGCCTGCAGGCACCTATTTTGTGCCCACGGAGCTGAAGCAAGAGGAATCCTACCTCCTGTGAGTCTGTGGGGTGCATGAGGGAGAGCTCAACCCCACTCCGCTCTCCAGGCTACTCAGCAGAGAGGAGAAGCCTGATGTACTCAGCTGAATCCCTGCCCTCCGTGGAAGGGGGGAATGATCCCTGCCTTTCACTGCTGCGCTGTCCTGCCTGGCAATGGGACAGGGAGAGGGGTAAAGGGAGGGGAACATTTACACCTGCCATACAGGTCAAATCCATGGCAGGACAAATGCCACTTCTAAAATCAGTCTTTCCAGTGTTCAGAGTCCAGTTAGTGATTACTTCAGCCTGAGTCTACCCCAGGAGAGGTCCTGCTGCCTTTCAAGAGCTGTAAGCTCTGGGAGCCCCAGGGACATCTCCAGGGAGCCTGGGAGGGCAGAGAACGTGCCACCTTGGGCTGATGATCTGCTGCTGAGCTGGGCTGGGCTCCTGGGACGGAGGGAGCTCATGGTGAGCAGGCAGTGCTGCAGAGAGACAGCTCTGCTCAGGAGCAGCTCCTCTGCAAAGAGCAGCAGGGCTGAGGGCACTGCCTGCAGACAGTGACGGCAGTCAAGTGTAGTGAGAGAGAGGTTAAAGGCAGATGGGGCTGGGAGGATGCTGAGAGCTCAGAAGAGGAGAAATCATCACAGCCCTTGACAAGGTAAGGCTCTGGGTGCAGAGAAATGCAGATGCAGTTTGTGGAGGGATCTCCTAAAGCTGAAATAGCCCACAGCCTATGGGATCTCTCTCTTCGATAGAGGAGGAGGCTGTGCTCCAGAGCAGGGTTTTCCTGCTGCACCATCAGAGGGACAGGGCATGAGAGGGAGAGCGGCAGAGGTGTGCAGGTGGGTGTGCAGCCAGGGGTGCCCAGGGCTGTCCTTCAGAGCAGAGTCCTTGCCAAGGTCAGCACTCAGCCTGCCTGGGGAGATCCCCATGGTGCTGTGGGGAGAAGCTGTGGGTGGAAAGACAGGGCAGGGTAGGGTCCTTTTGGTGGTGAGACGGTGCTGTGTGGGCAGGGCTGCTCAAAATCACACTCTGGACATTGGGAGAAGCAGCATTTCAAGAGGAAGGTCAAGGCAGGGACTACCTTCTCAGCTGTCTCCTAAGGGAAAGGGGAGAGGAGCTGTCAAGTTGGAAGAAGTCACCGAGACTCCTGAACCCTTACACTGAGGGATCAACACAGCTGCCAGAAGCCTCCTAAGTGCCTTCACCCACTCCTCTACCAGCAGACAGCACCACCATCACCTTTGCTTGCAGCATCAGTGCTTCTCTGACCTACTCCTGCGGAGCTGCTAACAGGGAGATGCCCTGGGCAGAGCCCTGCTGCCAGGAGGTGTCTTCAGGGCAGAGCTGAGCACAGAGTAGGTGGGATGGGGTCTGTGAGCACTGACAGGGAGGAGACTTGGAGACAGAGAAACGGCTCCCGGCAGGGACATTCCAGGGAGCAGAGAGCCAGGCCACCCCTCGGCATCACTCTCTGCTCAGCTGCTTAGAGAAAGAGAGAAGAGTTGTGAGAAATGGACTTTGAAACGGGACTCTTCCAAGCTCTCAAGTCCAGTTTCTCTTTCAAGTCCATTGTGTGTGAGATCATCCTCCAACGGAGAGAGGTGTATAAGTAGCACAGGGCACCCGCGTAGTGACCATCAGGTCACTCGTGGGCAGACCAGCTCTCCTGACTCTGCATTAGGGATCAGGGAGCCCTTTTGTCCCTCAGGGCTCACCAGTGTCCAGGCTGAGAGCAAGGTGAAAGATGAGGATTTCTGCCCCTTCAGGGAAGGTGCCCTCACTCAGCAGCACAAAGGTGAGCTCAGAAAAAGGAATTGAACAAAGTTCCCTCCCAAAAAAGAGAAGCAATTTTGAGGGGATTTTTTTGAGAAACAGCATAGGACAGGCTCAAAGAAGTCTGCCCTGACTTGTCAATGTCCTCTTTCAACAGTTCCCCAAGCCCAGAGTGAACAAATGTCCAACAGCAGCTCCATCACCCAGTTCCTCCTCCTGGCATTCGCAGACACACGGGAGCTGCAGCTCTTGCACTTCTGGCTCTTCCTGGGCATCTACCTGGCTGCTCTCCTGGGAAACGGCCTCATCATCACTGCCACAGCCTGTGACCACCGCCTCCACACCCCCATGTACTTCTTCCTCCTCAACCTCTCCCTCCTTGACTTGGGCTCCATCTCCACCATTCTCCCCAAAGCCATGGCCAATTCTCTCTGGGACAACAGATCCATTTCCTATGCAGGATGTGCTGCACAGCTCTTTCTGTTTCTTTTTTTCATTTCAGGAGAGTATTTTCTCCTCACCGTCATGTCCTATGACCGCTACGTTGCCATCTGCAAACCCCTGCACTACGGGACCCTCCTGGGCAGCAGAGCTTGTGCCCACATGGCAGCAGCTGCCTGGGGCAGTGGGTTTCTCACTGCTCTGCTGCACACGGCCAATACATTTTCCCTAACCCTCTGCCACGGCAATGCTGTGGACCAGTTCTTCTGTGAAATCCCCCAAATCCTCAAGCTCTCCTGCTCAGATGCCTACCTCAGGGAAGTTGGGCTAATTGTGGTTAGTGTCTGTTTAGTCTTTGGGTGTTTTGTTTTCATTGTGGTGTCCTATGTGCAGATCTTCAGGGCCGTGCTGAGGATCCCCTCTGAGCAGGGACGGCACAAAGCCTTTTCCATGTGCCTCCCTCACCTGGCCGTGGTCTCCCTGTTTATCAGCTCTGGCACGTTTGCTGACCTGAAGCCCCCGTCTGTCTCCTCCCCTTCTCTGGACCTGGTGGTGTCAGTTCTGTACTCGGTGGTACCTCCAGCCATGAACCCCCTCATCTACAGCATGAGGAACAAGGAGCTCAGGGATGCAGTGTGGAAACTCATGACCAGATGTTATTCCGATCCAATAAACTGCCCACCTTCTTCTGCATAGCATTTATTATGTAACTTATTACCGACCCAGCCTGTAAGCTGTAATTTTTGCTACTGGTGGTAGTGTTTTACTTGTAATGAGGTTGTCATCCCCTTTCTCATTTACTGTCTGCTTTTCTTTTCTTTTCTGAGTGGCTGTGTAAATGAAGATCCCTGCTCTCTGTGTGTTTAAACAAATAAAAAGGGCCCTGCAGCTCCTTGTTTTATCTTTTTTTTTTTGAGATTCTTCCTCCAAGACCTTTTTGGATCTGCAGGATCGTACAGAGCCAGGACTCATGGTTGGGAGCTAAGACATTCAGGCGCAGGAGAGAGGAGGTCAGTCTGTGCCTTTGGTGGCATGGATTGAACAGGAAGGTGTCCCAGGGAATTCATCACCCCCCAGCCTCTCTCATCAGCCATTTCCAGCACTGGCTGCTCACCCCACGTTTATGGGTTAGTCTTGCTACGAGGCCATCTCCACCATCCTGCTGGGCTCAGAGCCTGTATCATGGAAATGACCAGCTCTGCCTGGGCTCTCTTCTGGCCCAGACCCTGGCAGACCCTGGAGCAAGGCTGCCTCTGAAGCCACACATTGGACCTGGCTGGGGCTGAGTGTAGGAAGAATGGGGAAGAGTGCAGAAAGGAGGAGTTAGCAGTGAGAGACTGGGGTGGGTTGGCCCTGGCTGGACATCAGGTACCCACCAAAAGCCACTCTGTCACTCCCTTCCTCAGATGGACAGGGGAGAGAAAATACACGGAAAGGCTCGTGGGTCGAGATAAGGACAGGGAGAGATCACTCAGGAATTACCATAATGGGCAAAACAGACTCAACTCGGGAAAATTAATCTAATTTTTTACCAATCAAACCAGAGTCGAGGAATGAGAAAGAAACCCTAATTTTAAAAACACCTTCCCCCCACCTCTCCCTTCTTCCCAGGCTTAACTTCACTCCCGATTGCTCTATCTCCTCCCCGCGTGCAGCACAGAGGTACGAGGAATGGGGGTTGATGTTCAGTTAATCACAGGTTGTCTCTACCGCTCCTTCCTCCTCAGGGGCAGGACTCCTCACACTCTTCCCCTGCTCTGGCGTGCGGTTTCTCTCGAAGCAGACAGTCTTCCGTGAACTTCTTCAATGGGAGTCCTTCCCACAAGCTTCAGTTCTTCACGAACTGCTCCAGCGTGGGTCCCTTCCATGGGGTGCAGACCTTCAGGAGCAGACTGCTCCAGCGTGGGTCCCCCACGGGGTCACAAGTCCTGACAGAAAACCTGCTCCGGCGTGGGCTCCTCTCCTCATGAGGCCACAGGTCCTGCAAGGAGTTTGAGCCAGCGCGGGCTTCCCATGGGGTCGCAGCCTCCTTCAGGTGTCTCCACCTGCCCTACTCTGGGGTCCTCCAGGGGCTGCAGGTGGATATCTGCTCCATCATCAACCTCCATGGGCTGCAGGAGAAAAGCTTGTCTCACCATGGTCTTCTACAAGGGCTGCAGGGGAATCTCTGCTCTGGTGCCGGGAGCACCTCCTCCCCCTCCTTCTGCACTGACCCGGGTGTCTGCAGGGTTCTTTTTTTTTACGTATTTGCAATCTCTCTCACTGCAAAAATTGCTCCTGTTTTGGTTTTTTGGGGTTTTTTGTTGGTTTGGGTTTTTTTTTTTCTTTCTTAAATATGTAATCCCAGAGGTGCTACCATCGTCGCTGATTGGCTTGGCCTTGGCCAGCAGTGAGTTCATCTCGGAGCCGGCTGGCATTGGCTCTCTTAGACAGAGGGGAAGCTTCTAGCAGCTTCTCACAGAAGCCATCCCTGTAGCCCCCCCGCTACCAAAACCTTGCCGTGCAAACTTAAAGCACTGTTCTAAAAATTGCATGCCAGAGGCTAACCACTCTGAACTAATTTAGTAAAACCTAAATTAAAGAGCATTGGTTGACCAGCAACAATATGAAGGAGGTCTCTTACAGCACTGTCCTGTTGCTGCCGTCAGCGATAGTACCACTAAGTCCAAAACATCCTTGAGAGCTTCTTTGTTTTCCCTCGGCTCCAAAGCTCAGGCTGCTCAGACCGGGAAAGTACTACCTCAAATCTCTTCAAACCAAATGTCTCCAAACTTCTCTCATCCGCACTTACCCCAGAACACTTCTCCCCATCACATCAGCACTGGTCTCTGTTTTCTATTGGGGTGAAGTCAGGGTACTCCTTTGTAAAGACTTCCCTACAAAAATCTTCTCTACCTGCTGATCCCACTCGTATCACCTCACGCTACGTACAGCTCCATCTTCCTTCTGCAGAGCTCTATGGGATAGACTGTTTCCCTGTTTCTTTCATGAGAAAAAGTGACAAACCGCAGAGATTCCTTGCCAGGAAGCCACAGCCTTGGGTGTTGCTCAGCTCCTTCTCACTGGCACTTCATTCCACACCTGTTTTGGTGTATTTGGTGCTTTTCTGTGGCTATTCTTTATGCACAGAAGATCTTAAAAGGACAACGATTTCATAAAGGCCCTGTTACAGACAAAAGTTTGCCATGAGCTCTGGAGGGAGCCAGAAAGATAGTTAATAAGCACCAGGAATGTGAAGGCCTCTTCTGAAGAGCAAGAAACCCTGAGCAGCAGTGGTTGTCCATGTGTAGGTCTCAGAGAGAAGGTCAAGGGATGTTAGTGAGAAACAAGGAGACGGCTTATGATTTTAGTAAATGCTGAAACCATATCTGAGCCCAGAAATGAAAGCAGCTGGTACCTGTGTATGGGGAAGAGGAGGAGGTTTGTCCTGGGAAGATGTCAGGAAGGAAGACATCTCTTCTGCAAGTCAGGGATGAAAAGGATTTTTCCATGTTGTGTGCATGCCTAGGAGCTGGAGAATGCTCACTGCTGAGGGTCATCATGTTCAGTCAAGCACCATGAGATGACCTTTCATTCTAAATCTTCAAGTTTCTGTTGGCCTAATCCCCAGGTGTATCGAGGTCCCTCTGGAATGAACCTCCAACACTGAAAGTACCTGTGCTGATGTTCATCCTGAGCCATGGTGCCTCTAACAAGGTGATAACTGAGGTAGCTACAGGACACTACAGATGAGAAAAAGAGTACTAGTGTAATGTAGTTGCTAATCAAGGCAGAAAGCACCATTATAACCACCTCAGAAACACCAAATAAGGGTTCAAAGGGAGAATGTGCAGGGCCTGTGAGGAAATGGATAAAAGGGGTTGTCTTTTTGCATGGGAGGGGATAAGGAGTAGGACTGGAGAGGTGGGAAGGGAGTGACAAGGGAATGAATGGTGAAGCAAAGGTGAAGCAAAATGGTCAGGACAGTTTGGGGATACCTGTCAAGCAGGCCTGCACCTGAGCAGCAGTGCCTGGAGCAAGGCATGACAGCTGCAGCTGCTCTGACTAAACTAAGAACCTGACTTACTTCCATGGTCACAGGGAACCTGAGAACTTTCCCTGCTGTCATCAAATGCAGACCTTGAGGACAAGAAACTGCTGCATCATTTTGGTTTCCAGACTCTTAAATGGGATTTCAGGAGGTCTCTGCTGTGGCCTTCTGCATGCAGCAGAATCAGGTATGGAGTCAGACAGTGTTGCTCAAGGCTTTATCCAGTTGGGGCTGGAAAACACCCAAGGACAGAGATGGCACAACGTTGCTGTGAAACCAGTTCCAATGCTTGGATACCCTCGTGGAGAAAAAGATTTTCCTTATCTCTGTGCTGAACCTGCCTTATTCCATCATCTAACTCTTGTCTGTTTTCCCCCTGCCGAGCACCATGGTGACCAGACTGGCTCCATCTTCCTGAAAAAGTCTCCGTAGGGACTGGCAGGCTGCTACGAGGTTCCTGAGGCCGCCTCTTCTGCAGCTGAACAAGGTTCTTCCCCTCAGTTTCTCCTCCCAGGCAAGTGCTCCAGCCCCTGAGCATCTCGGAGGCCTCCCACTGCGCTTGCTCCCAGTTATCAACATCTTCCTCCATGGGGTGGCTTGACTGGCCAACAGCCCAGCAGGCACACAGCTGCTCACTCCCTCCTCCTCCTCCCCCTCCCCAGCGGGGGCCCCAAACTTGACACAGCAGCGTACAGGTGGTCTACAGAGCGATAAGCAGGGGGACACAGTCGCTTCCCTCACTCTCCTGCTGACACTCCAGTTCATACACTCCAGGACACCGCTGGTGGCCTTTGCTAGCAGGTCGCACGGTGGGATCGATCGTTGTCGTTTGTCCCCCAGCACCACCAGGGCCTTTGAGGCAGGGCTGATCCCCAGCCAGGCATTCCTCAGCCCCGGCCACTGCTGGTGTCAGTCTGTCCCAGGTGCAGGACCTGGCCTTTGTCTGTCTTCTCTGTCATGAAGTTCCTGACAGGACAGTCCTTCTGCCTGGCACGTTTCCCCTGAACGGTTTCGCTAAGGCACAGGAACGATCCCCCCCCCCCCCCCATTTAGTGTCATTGACACACGTGGTGAGAGTTGCCTCCTCCAGGTCATGGATGCAGGTGATAAACTGCACAGGGCCCAGGAGCATCCCCTGTGCTGCCCCACGATGCCCCAGGATGTCTCACTGGCCTCCACATAGGGTATGACCCCTTCACCACTGCGCTCTCAGCCTGATCATCCAGCTGGTGTTTTACCCATCTGTTTGTCTACCCCTCCAGACTGTAATGGCCTAACGTGGGAGCAAGAATAGTGAGGGAGATCATGCCATGTGTCTTGCTGAAGCTGACGTAAACGATGGCCCCTCTTCTCGCCTCATGCATAACTGCAGTTAGTTCGTCATGAAGGCAACCAGGTTGGTGAGGCATGATATACCCTTGGGAAGTCCATGCCGACGGCTCTTGGACACGTTCTTCTCATCTGGGTGCCCAGATATGTCACCTGAGAAGACTCTACCTGATGGCACACTCCTCACCAAAGTGAGCTGGTGCAGCCTGGGGTTCCCTGGGTCGCAATGTTGGCCACTTTCCAAGACGGGTGCAGCTTTTGCACGTCCTCACTCACAAGAGACCTCTACCAAGCCTGTGAACTTTGAAAAGGCATATTCAAAAGAAATATTGATCTTCCCCTGTACCTTCATCATCACTACTCTGCCCATTATATGGAGTTTTTAATTTCTCTAATCTTTCCTATATTGTCACCTCTCCTAATAACAACAACCATTTCTGAAGTCATCTTTCCAGCAGACTGTCTAGACAAAGGCCTTTTCCATTACACTCTACTTTTCTCCTCCCCCTGGCAGGGATGGAGTTAATTTTCTTCCTAGCAGTTGGGATAGTGCTGTGTTTTGGATTTAGGATGAGAGTATTGTTGATAACACACTGATGGTTTTAGTTGTTGCCAAGCAGTCAAGAACTTTTCATCTTCTCATATGGCCTGCCAACGAGAAGGTGGGGGGCACCAAGGAGCTGGGAGGGGACACAGCCAGGACAGCTGACCCAAACTGACCAAAGGGATATTCCTTACCCTATGACATCATGCTCCATATAGAACTGTGGGTTGTCCAGGAGATGAGGTGGCTCAGGAACTTGCTGAGCATCAACTTCAGGTGGTGAGAAATTGTGCTGTTCATCACTTGTTTTGTATATTCTATTATTATTATTGTTGTTATTACTAACATCATCATCCCTTTCTGTCCTATCAAAGTGTCTATATCTCAACCCATAGAGATTTACTTTTTTTTCCATTTTCAGTCCTCTCCCCCATCCCAGGAAGGGGAGTTAGAGAACAGCTGTGGGGTTGGTTTACCTGCCGACCAGGTTAAATCACGACACTAGTCTAATTTGCTCTTTAGCCAACTCTTTAGCTGTGTTTATAGCTAGCTTTTGGCACCTACCTGTCTCAAACATTTCTCATAAGATTATCCCTTGGAGAAAGGCAACATCATTAGAGGCAGCTTGTAGTAAGCGTATGGTGCAGAGTGTGTTTTATTGTCGATGAAACTTTATCGTGCTTGACTTTTCTTTGCTTGCAAATAGGAAAAAAAAAAATAATATGTGCAGCCATTTCTCTAAGGAAAGCAAGTGTGGGTTGGTACAAAGGAGCTGTAACATCCAGCTGCAGAATTCAGTGGAGAAGTCTGATGTAAGGGAAAGTCCCTGGTGGCCAATGAGAGAAATGGTGGGGCTGGGGAGCTGAGGTGGAGGTTGTCCATACTGTGTCAGACCTCAAGGGACTGCTTTTCCTCCTGTCCAGGTGTCCTTAGGAGAGACCCTGGAGCAAGATCTACTGGGGAATGCTGCCATCACCTCTTCTCTAAACTGAAAAGTAGTAAAATACACCCTTGGAAATAAAACCTCCTCTTTGTTAGAAGTTCTTTGAAATCTTTCTCCATAACTACACTAGGAAACAGCTCCAATTATCTGTACAACTCTTGAAGACTTGAAGAAAATCACAGGGAGAGAGATGGCTCGTTAGGGCTTACTTTATTTTAATGAGTCCCATGGTGTATTTGGTGCTGAGTAACAAACCTCAGGTACTGAGAGGAGATTGCACAAACCTCTCAAAGACTCAGTGTAAAAGGAAAAAACCCAAAGTACCTTGAAGCATTGAGTCCCACTGAGCACCATGACCAGCAAAGGCTCCCCGAGGACTCGTTAGAAGGGATAATTGGAGGCCATGATTGCAGGTAGGCAAAGGTAATGTACAGGCAGCTGAGATGCAGAGGAAGCCCTGCTTTTGTTTGATGAAGCAGAAGGGCCAAGGCCTGACCCCCAGCCCCTGGGAAGGCAGATCCTGTCCTTCACGCCTTGCTCAGGGCTCTTCCTGGGGCAGTGGGATGTGGGGGGTGTCGTGCTGAGTGAAGGACAACGGGATGGCAGTTCCCAGCCTTACTGGGGGTGTGCAAGGAGGCAACGAGGCCCCCCCAGTGCCTTAGGACAACATGTCTCCTCACAGGCCTTGGTGGCAGAGACGATTGCCAAGGGGACACGGACTTGGGTTCTCTTGGCGACTTCCAGCCTTGCCAGCGCCCTTTGCCATCTCCACCACACGTTGTCCTACGCTGTCCCACAGCTGCTTCTTTTCCCTGCACACTGTAGACACCCATCTCACTTCCTCACCTTGCTCTCACCCTGGCATTTCCATACATTCACGGACGTCTGTCCACCCTCACGCTCTGTTCCTTGAAACACAAAGAGATGGACTGATCTCACACTCCTTCGGGATGACTTCTTGTACCACAGGACTACCCTTGGAGTGACAGTTCTTCCCCCTCATGTCCAGTCTCCACCTTCCACGCTGCACTGTGTGGCAGCATTTCTCTCTCCTGTTGTTTCCTACCTCCAAGGAAAGCTCCACCATCTGAGAAACAACCCTTCAGGCAGGCATCCCAACCCACCAGTCTTCTTGAGGCCTTTCAGCTGAGCAGACAGAAGTAACCTCACCATGATCTCCCAAGGCTGCTAGCCTTTCAGCTTCTCAGATAGACACGACCAAGCCGTGTGCCTGCTGCTGTCCCATCATGTTCTCAGGCAGAACAGGCATGACCACCAAGATATAAGCCCCCTTCCTGGAGGGAGCCTAGGTCCTTCGGCAGATGGGATCTCACAGACAATGTGCCAACCAGGTGCCTTCTGCTGGCCTGTCAGAGACACTGGCAGATGTGAGCTTTAAAGCACGTATCCCAGCCATGGGCCAAGGTCTGGCCTATCAGCTATTTCAGAATGAAGTGACCTCAGAGTCCCTTTCTCAGCCATGTTCCTGCTGCTGGCCTATCACCTCCAGAGGCAGAACTGACCTCACCTCCCCATTTGCTTCCTACTGGATTATGAGGTACTTATACACAATTGACCACATCATACCATACCCAACCATCACCCTCTTTGTGGCCCAGTACCTGAGCAGGTAAAAGTAAGCTGCTTTCATCAAATTTATCCAGTAGATTTCCTACCAACAATTTGAGTGGAGAAATGTTCCTCAGAGGAACTGCTGTATTTCTACCGCTGCATTTTCTATCTCTACTTCGGCCTCTTTGTTTTGTCTTCTTCCTCTGTCGATTCTGTCTCCAAAAGCTCTCCAAGGGAGAGACTCATGGAATCATCAAATAACTCAGGTTGGAAGAGAGCCCTGAAGTTCATCTTGTCCGGCTATCCTGCTCAAGGCAGGGTTAACCTGATGAGGTCGCTCAGAGGCTCTGCCCAGTTTGGCATCATCCACAAAGGAGCTGAAAATGCCCTCTGTCACATTGTACAGGGAGTTAATAAAGACATTCAACAGGGTTGGCCCAATCCGACTGTATAGAGACTATGGAGACCATGTCAAAGCCCTTGCTAAGGTCCAGGTACGAAACATGCCCTTCTTGTCCCTACCCATGTGGGTTCGGTAGTCCCTTCCTTCTCCTTCAAGTGCCTGTGAATCCCTGCAGGTGTATTTGGCCCATCACCTTCTGAGGGACTTAGGTGAGGTTGACCAGCCTGTAATTCTCCCAGTCCTCCTTCTTGCCCTTCTTGAAGAAATGTTTGATGTCTGCCCTTTCTGAGGATCCCAAAACCTCTCTGATTGCTCTGACACGTTTGAGGGCACAATCCAGAAAGTGTGACGCGAGCAGACAGGAGTACTTGCAATGAGCCTGTCCAAGGCGGGTGAGAGGAATCTCAAGGGGAAGTTGGGGGTTGTTCCTGCAGTCACAAATAGAAACGTCAAGGCCCTGTGAGATGTCCGCACCTGAGTTGGCCTCATTGACTCCTCATATACACAGGGGTCTTCAGAGCCACGAGTCCTTCCCTTGCAGACACAGAGGCAGTGCATCGCAGCAGTCACAGTGTCTCTCTGGCCTCTTGTTGCCACTCCCGGAGGAGGCTGGGAGGCACCTCAGCCCTGCAGTGTGTCGCCCTGCCCTGCACTCATCTGAGATGCCCCACGGCATGAGGAATGGACACCGGGACTTAGGTCCAAGGAAGCCCATCCCAGTGCTGCATTCAGGTGGTTTCCCAGGGGAAGTTACTCTCACAGTGAAGTGACCTCAAGACGCTGTCTGTCCCACAAGCCTTTTGTGGCACCTCTGAGGGAGAGCTGATGGCATTCATGCTCACTCAGGTTCATCTCCCCACATGCACATGATGTGCATGCTTCTATCTCGTCTGTAAAATGCAGACGTGAACTTCTGACCTAGTCATGCAGTGTCCTCCTTCTGAACAGGAGGGACAAACCACCTCTCTGAGCTGGAGTGAGAAGCCAGTGTTGGGAATGGTGGTTGCAAGGGGCTGGCCTGTGATGATTGCCCTGGGGCACTTTCCTTGGGGTGTCCAGTGACCATGGGCACAGACCAGACCCTGCTCTGCTGGTCCTTCAAGGCTATCCCAGGAGGACTGGCTGTGCGAGGACACTGCTGCGTTCCCTCACCCCGCACATTCAAACACTTGGTCTGTTCGCTGGTGTTTTCCTCACCAGGGCACTTTCTTGAGCTTGTTCTGGACAGCCACTTTGAAGGCAGACCTACGCCTTCAGGCACTGCCTCAGGAGGTCCCCTTGTCTGACGGAAACACTGTTATGGGGGCAAACTCTGTCATAGTAGTGCCCATTGCCTGTCCCTGCCTATGATCACAGGACTGCCACGCAGCAGGACTCTGACCAAGCTGCCAGTGCTCTCAGGCCTTGCACCAAAAGAAGAGCTCAGAAAGAGAGTGTGGAAGTGAAAAGAGAGCAGCTCAGGAAAGACCAAGCGCTGGTGCTGCTTGGCAGTGCTCCTGTGCTGGGACTCTTTTCCCCTCCACCTGTGCACACAGGCACTGACCTGCAGCTCCAGAAAGGTCTCTCAGGAAGGATCTCAAACAAACCAGTCACTGCAGGGTCCTTTGATTTCTTTAAATGTACAGACAGTCTTGCTTCTCATTAACACACTCTCTGGATCACACAGGAAAGGTAGATCCTGATGCAGAAGTGGGATGAATAATGACATTGCTTTGTGGACCACATTGTCATCAGTAAAACAAAAGAAAAAAACCTAAATCCCCCCCCAAAAAAACAACAGCAACAAAAACTTCAGAAGACAGGTTGGGGCTGCAATGAGTTACATTATGAGTGATATGCAGCTGATGATGAACAGTTTATTGCTTCTGAAAATCATCCCATCCTCAGTTTCCACAGTGCATCCTTGAGCTCCTGGTTCCTCATGCTGTAGATGAGGGGGTTTATGGCTGGAGGCACCACTGAGTACAGAACGGCCATTACCAGATCCAGGGATGGGGAGGACATGGAGGGGGTCTTCAGGTAGGCAAATATGCAAGTGCTGAGAAACAGGGAGACCACGGCCAGGTGAGGGAGGCACATGGAAAAGACTTTGTGCCGTCCCTGCTCAGAGGGGATCCTCAGCACAGCCCTGACGATCTGCACATAGGACACCACAATGAAAACAAAACACCCAAAGGCTAAACAGGCACTAACCACAATTAGCCCAACTTCCCTGAGGTAGGCATCTGAGCAGGAGAGCTTGAGGATCTGGGGGATTTCACAGAAGAACTGGTCCACAGCATTGCCGTGGCAGAGGGGTAGGGAAAATGTATTGGCCGTGTGCAGCAGAGCATAGAGAAACCCACTGCCCCAGGCAGCTGCTGCCATGTGGGCACAAGCTCTGCTGCCCAGGAGGGTCCCGTAGTGCAGGGGTTTGCAGATGGCCACGTAGCGGTCGTAGGACATGATGGTGAGGAGACAATAGTCCCCTTTTTCTCCTCTCCTTCAGTGTACACAGTTGGGTGACCTTTTTCTCTTTTTTGTAAGTTCAGCAACCTTGTTATCCGTCCTGCCCAGATGGTCCCAGGCTTGTTGGCATATTGAGCCCCTTTATCAGGATACCTCAAACTTTGTGTCTTTTTCTAGTTCATACC
>NW_026561761.1:0-53964 GCF_028858705.1 Grus americana | reverse complement strand
CCTCGCACGAGGACGGGGCCTTGCACGAGGATGGGGGCTTTATAGGAGCCCAGGGCTTTGCACGAGGGATTGTGCAGGAGGATGGGTCTTTGCATTGGGACTTTGAACAGAAAGGGGGCCGGGCACCACCTAGACCGTTTGCACAAGGGCACTGTCCTGCATGAGGGCCCACCCCCATGAACCTGGAGCCTTGCACGAGAGGCTTGGCACCCCACAATCCAGAGCCTTGCACGAGGGCAGGGCCTTGCACAAGGGGTCCCACCTTGAATCAAGAGCCTCGCATGAAGGACTTCACAGGCAGACAGAGCTCTCGCACGAACATCAGCCCCTTGCACGAGGGGCCTTGCATGATCCCAGAGCCTTGCACGAGGGCAGGCCCTTGCATGACGAGTCCTCGCACGACCCCAGCCCCTTGCACGAGGGACCTTGTGTGAGGGCAGGGCCATGCACGAGGCCCCCCCCCCCCCGAGTCTCACATGAGGGTGGCCTCTTGCACGAGGGTCCTGGCAGGGTTAAGGGGTTGGGGGGGGGTTCACAGGGAGGTCCTGGCAGGGCGAAGGGGGGTTCACAGGGAGGTCCTGGCAGGGCGAAGGTGTCCAGGGGGTGCCCCAGGGGAGCAGCGGTGCCAGGCGGTGGCTGTCCCCAGATCCTGGCCTACGGGGACATGAACCACACGAGTGGGTGGGGAACGAGTGGCTGCCCAGCCTGGGGCTGCCCCAGTACCGCAGCTACTTCATGGAGTCACTGGTGGACGCCCGGATGCTCGACCACCTCAGCAAGAAGGAGCTGAGGGGGCAGCTCAAGATGGTCGACTCCTTCCATCGGTCTGTGGGGGGGGGTCCCCAACACTCTGGGGGGGTCCCCAACCCCCCACCCCCCCCCCCCCCAGTTTGGGGATGGGGGCAGCCCTGGGGATGGGGATGGTGGGAGGCGTCCCTGGGAATGGGGGTGGGCGGTCCCATGGGGTGCGGGGGCACTCGGGATGGGGGGGGGGGGGGGGGCCCATGGGGTGGGGTTCCCTGGGAGTGGGGGGGTTCCCTGGGAATGGGAGGGCACTAGGGATGGGGGGGGGGGGGTCTCATGGGGTGGGGGTCCCTGGGAAGAGGGGTCACTAGGGATTGGGGGGATATCCATGGGAATGGGGGTTTCCAGGGAATCAGGGACTCTTGGCATGACCCCCCCCAGAACCTGAGGGTCACCCTGGGACCCTTGGGGTGACCTCAGCCCCCCAGGGTGACCCCAGGACCCCCCCGGGTGACCCCCCCCCTCCCCCAGGGTGAGTCTCCATTACGGCATCATGTGCCTGAAAACGCCTCAACTACGACCGAAAGGAGCTGGAGGCGGCGGCGGGAGGAGAGCCAGGCCCAGAGCACCGGTATGGGGGGGTCCTGGGGGGTCTGGGGGGTTCCTGGGTGGGTCCGGGGGGGTCCTGGGGTCGCACCGTGGGTTGACACGGGAGTGCTTATGGAGGTCCTGTGGGGTGCTGTAGGGTGCCGCAGATTGTTTGGGGGTACCTTGGGAGTCCCGTGGGGTGTCCGTGGAGTGCTGTGGGGTCTCTGTGGGGTGTCGTGGGGTGCCGTGGGGCGTCCATGGGGTGCCGTGGGGCAGTGACGTGTCCCCAGACGTGGTGGTGTGGTCGAACGAGCGGGTGACGGCGTGGGTGCAGAGCGTGGGGCTGAAGGAGTTCGCCCGCAACCTGGGGGAGAGCGGGGTGCACGGGGCGCTGCTGGCCCTGGACGACACCTTCGACTGGGCAGACCTGGCCCTGCTGCTCCAGATCCCCACCCAGAACACCCTGGTGGGGGGCACGGGGGGCAGTGGGGGGTACTGGGGGGACAGGAGGCACTGGGGGCACTGGGGGGTATGGCGGGGCACAGGGTATTGGGGAGACTGGGAGGATGGGGGGGCACAGGGGGGATGGGGGGCACAGGTAGCATTGGGGGGCACTGGGGGGATGGGAGAGACGGGGGGCACTGGGGGGACTGGGGGTATGGGGGGGACAGGGGGCACTGGGGGCACTGGGGGGACAGGGGGGCACTGGGAAGGGACTGGGAGGGGACTGAGGGGGAATGTGAGGGATATGGGGGGGACTGGGGAGGGGGAGACTGGAGGGACTGGGGGAGGCTGGGAGCAACTGGGGGAGCTGGACAGCCATGTCCCCCCGTGTCCCCCCGTGTCCCCCCCCAGGCCCGGCAGCTGCTGGAGAAGGAGTTCAGCACCCTCATCAGCGTGGGCACCGACCGGCGCCTCGACGAGGTGGGGCCCAGGGACCCCCTCATGGGATCTCCCCCGTGGGACCCCCTCATCCAGGGCACCCTGGAGATCCCCCCCGTGGGACCCCCCCCCCCCCCCCTCCCGGGGTCTGTAGTGCTCAGGGTGGGGTCAGGCAGTGACACCCCACCCATGGGTGTCCCCCAGGGACCCTCCCCCCCCCCCAATCCCCCCATCCACCCCAACCCTCTTCCATACCGATCTCAGGGGTCAGGGTGCCCCCCACCCATGGGTGCTCCCCCTGCCCCAGGCCCACCTCAATCCCCCTTCCCCATCTCAGGGGTCAGTGGGGGGGGGTGCGTCAGGGTGCCCCCCCACCCATGGGTGCCCCCACCCCCCCCAGGATGGCTCCAAGGCCTTCACCCGCTCCCCGTCCTGGCGTAAACTCTTCCGGAGAAGGAACTGCGGGGGGGGGGGGCCTGACGCCGCCGAGATGCTGCCCCCCAACTTTCGGGGGGGGGCCCCTGGGGACCCCAGCCCTGCCGCTGCGCAAGATCCAGCCCGAGGGTGAGGGGGGGGGTGGAAATGGGGGGTCGGGGGTGTCACATGGGGAGGCAGAGGGCTGGGGGGGCATGGGGGGGTGGGGTGACATTGAGGAGGTGGGGGGGTCCCTAGGGAGGGGCTGGGTGACATGGAGGGGACATGGGGGGGGGGGGAGGTCTCGGGGGTGGGGTGGGGGACATTGGGGGGTCGGGGTGCGGGTGGGGGTGACATGGGGGGGTGGGAGGGTCTGGGGTGGCATGGGGGGGGGATGGGGGGCCTGGGGGGGGGACGCAGGGTGATATTGGGGGGCTGGGGGGTGTGTGTGACATGGAGGGGGTCTTTGGGGGGGGAGGTGCTGACCCTGTGCCCCCCCCCTCCCCCAGGTAATTCGCTGCCCCCCCAAAGGGGGGATGGGGTGTCTGTGCGGACCTACTCCTGCTAGCGGTGAGGGGGGGCGGGGGGCTGAGAAATGGGGGTGGGGCTGGGAAAATGGGAGGGGCTGGGGGGGGCAATAAGGACTTGGGGGAGGGGGGCTTGGAAATGAGGGGGAGCTCCAAGGTGGGGGTGGGGTCCTTATTTTGGGGATCACCTCCCCTTCAGCTTTCACACACGCCCCCTCCCCTTTCCAGGTGCCCTGAAGTGATGGATGAAGCCTGGGGGACACCCCCCCCCCCCCAAAAAATCGCACTCCTCCCCCCCCCCGCCCCCCCAAATCTTCCCCCTCCCCGTGTGCGTGTGCGGGGGGGGAGGTGTGTGGTATTTTGGGGGGGGGAATGTACCCCCCCCATTGCCGAGCCCTGGGTGGCTCTGACTCTGCTGCTAAAAAGGGGAGGGGGGGGGGTGTTGGGGGGGGTGTTGGGGGGGCTCTCCTCCCCCCATGCCTTACCTCCCCCCGCAGCGACCCCCCCCTCCTTTTTAATTCCCTTATCGCGGGGGGGGGAGGGGAGCGGGGGGGGGGGGCGTTTTGCATGGAAAAAAAAATTAAAAAATAAGGAAAAAACCCCCACCCCTGATAATGGGGATTTTGTGCCCCCCCCTCCCAAAAGGCCCCCCCCCCCCCGCGGGCCCCCCCAACCCTCCAGGTGACCCCAGAGCCCCTCCAAACCCCTCCCCCCACATCCCACCACCAGTATTTCAGGCCTTTTATTTCCAGCCCCCCCCCCCCCCCCAAATTGGGGAGAGGGGATATCAGCTGGGGGGTGTGTGTATCAGCAAAATGTGTGTGTGGGGGGGGCCCCTAGGCCCCCCCAAATCCACTCAAGCCTCCGGTGCCTCAAAGAAGCTTGCAAGCGACCTGAGTGGGGGGAAGGTTATATTGGGGGGGGGGGGGTGTCACCCCCCCAAAAATATTAGGAGAGGGTTAGGGTGATGGGGGGGTTGTTGGGGGACCCTCCCCAGGTTTGGGGGGGCACTTACTGGAGTAAAGCCCCCGAAAGCTCATCCACGAGGCTCCCTGGAATGAAATGGGGGGGGGGGGGGGTTTGGGGGGTCTGGGGAAGTCGTGGACCCCCCCCCACCATGGGGCTGGAAGGGTGTTGGGGGGGGAGGGGTCGGGGGGGCTACAGAGATTTAGGGGGTCTGAGGGATCTGGGGGGGGTTCGGGGGGGGTGTTGGGGGGGATTTCTGGAGGAGCTAGGGGGTGTTGGGGGGGGGGGGGAGCGCCATGGGGGGCTCTGGGGGGGTCTCAAGGGGATTTGGGGGCGCTGTAGGGTATTGGGGGGGCTCAAGGGGGGGGGCTCTGGGAGGGTCCTCAAGGGGATTTTGGGGGGGTCTCAGTGATCTGGGGGGGGCTGCAGGTGTCGGGGGGGGCTCAGGGGGGGCTATAGGGGGCTATGGGGAGGTCTCAGGGGATTTGGGGGGGCTGTTGGGTATCGGGGGGGGGGGTCAGGGGGTCCGGGGGGGTCTCGGGGGATTTGGAGGGGCTGTGGGGTACTGGGGGGGGCCATAGGGGGTCCAGGGGGGGTCTCACCGGGCTGGCAGGCGGTGTCACACAGGAGGGGACACAGGTAGCAGAACTGGCAGCCCTGGGGGGGGAGGAAGCAGAGGTCACAGGGGTCATAGAGATTGGGGGGGGGTCCCAGGGGTCCCGGGGGGGTTACCTGGCAGTGGGGACAGTGGTCACCAGTGTCACCCTCGGCACAGGGACAGCGGGCGCAGAGCTGGCAGTGCTGGAAATGGGGGGGGTCAGATGGGGGGATGGAGACACGACAGGGGGGGTGTCGGGCATGTCTCCAAGGGGGTACAGGGGGGGTCCGGGGGGTCCCCAAAGGGTGTCCCTGTCCCCCTGCCCCCGTCCCACCGGGTACCTTGCAGAAGGTGCAGTAACGGCAGATGGAGCCAGGCTGGTATTGCCCTTCAGCCTCATCCTCCTCTTCCTCCTCTTCCTCCTCGCTCCCTGCAACCGGGGGTGGGGGGGGGGGGGGGGTCACCCCGGATGTTTGGGTTCCCCCAAGCCAGAATGCCCCCCCCCCCCCCGACCCACCCACCTTCATCCTCCTCAGAGGTGTCCCCGTCACCATCCTCCTCCTCCTCCTCTGAGCTTGGGGGGTCCCCATGGTCATGGGGGTCGTCACCATGGTGATGTCCTTCATAACCATGGTGATAGTGGGGGTCCTCATTGCTATGGCGATAGGGGTACAGGGCTTGGCCTTCATCATTGTCATGGGGATGATGGTTGCTGGGGTCTTCCTCATCGCCATGGTGATGGCTGGGGGGGTCATGGTGATGACGATGGTGATGGGGGTCCTCGTTGCCATGGTGACTCTCATGGTGGTGATGGTGGTGGTGGTGGTATTCCTCATCGCCATGGCGATCATCAAGGTGATGATGGTGATGGGGGTCCTCGTTGCCATGGCGATGATGTTGCTGGGGTTCCTCATTACCATGGCACTCGTCATGCTGGTGATGGGGGTCCCCGTCGCCATGGCGAAGACTGTGGGGGTTCCCCCCCTCGTCATAGTGATGACGATGATGGTGATGGGCTTCCTTGTCACCATGGTGACCATCATAGTGATGACGATGATGGTGATGGGGTTCCCCATTGCCATGGTGATATCTGTGGGAGTCCTCCCCATCAACATAGAGATCCTGGGGTTCCTCTCCCTGGTTACCACGGTGATGGGGATGCTCCTCATTGCCATGGTGACCCCCGGGGGCCCCCCCTTCTCCCCCGGGGGTGCCCTGGACCAGCAACAACCCCAGGAGCAGCCCCAGGAACCAGGATCCGGCCATGGTGGTGGCGGCTTCTCTGAGTGACAGCCCCAGCTGCCCCCCCCCCCCCCAGTGCCCCCCCCGGGGCCCCCCCCTTCCCCCTATAAATAGATCCATTGGGGGGGGGGTGGGGTTGGGCAGCCCCAAACGCCTGGGTCCATTTCCCCATCCCCCCCTGCCCCCGCCATCCACCGCTACCACCCCCCCCCCCCCAATAAAGTCTATTTGCCCCACACTTGGGGGGCAGCCCCCCCGCTAAGATGGGGGTAGAGGAAGAAACTGGATCCCCCTCAGGGCTATAAATAGAGGGCCCCCCCCCCGAGAGTGGGGTGTCATGTGCTACCCTGGGGGATTATGGGACACCCCACCCCACCCCCCCCCCCCCCCGGGACTCAGGGACAAGCGGGGGCACGAAGGACATTGGGGGAGGGGGAGGGAGGGGGAAGGGGGGGTGTCACCAAGCAACGCTGCCCAGACGCCTTGGTGCCCTGTCTGGCCTTGTGCCCCTCCCCCCCCTGCAGCCTTGGGGTGGGGGGCAGCCGGGGGTGGGGTTGGGGATAAAGAGGGGGACACCACCGCACCCCACTCCCCCCCCCCCCCCAAGAGGAACCGGCTCCACAGCATCATGGGGGGAGTGCGGGTGAGTGTGCGAGGGCAGATGTGGGGCTGGGGGGGCCGTGGAGACCCTGCACTGTGGGGCAGTTGTGGGGCAGAGGGGGCCATGGGGCTGAGGGGCATTGGGGACCCCCTCACCATGGGGCAGCTGCGGGGCTGGGGGGCATTGGGCAGCTCCCCACCATGGGCAGCTGTGGGGCAGGGGGAGCCATGGGGACCCCACCATGGGGCTGTGCCTCATTTCCCACAGGTGCTGGTCCTGGTGACACTGATGGGCACCCCCATGGCCTTGGGGACCCCCGTAGCTGTGGGGAACCCCATGGTTGTGGGGAACCCCATGGTTGTGGGGGGTCCTGTCCGCCCCCCGTGTCGTCCCATCAACGTGACAGTGGCCGTGGAGAAGGACGAGTGTCCCCAATGCCTGGCAGTGACCACCACGGCTTGTGGGGGGTACTGCCGCACCCGGGTATGGGGGAAACAAAGCGGGGGGGGACGACAAGGGGAGGTGGAGGGACATGGGGAGGGGGATAGGGGACATGAGGACACATGGGGGTGCATGGGGGGGCTATGGGGACAACGGGGGGATGGGGGGGCTAGGGGGGGACTTGGGAGGTGTGGGAACATGGGGGCTATGGGGGGATGTGGGAACATGGGATATGGGGGGGCTGGGGGATGTGGGGATAGGGGGGACATGGGGGATGTGGGGGGACATGGGGGACACACATGGGCAATATGGGGGGACATGGCTATTTGGGGTGCTGGGAGGAGTCTCTGGATGCTGGTGCTATTTGGGGTGCTAGAGGGGTTCTGGGGGTGCTTGGGGCATATTGGGTTGCTGGGGGGGTATTTGGGGTGCTGGGGGGTACCCAGGTAAGACAACCCTCCCCCTTCCCCACCCCAGGAGCCGGTGTACCGCAGCCCCCTGGGTGCCCCGGCTCAGTCAGCCTGTACCTATTTTGGGGTGCGCTACGAGCGGTGGGTGCTGAGGGGCTGCCCCCCCGGCACCGACCCCAGCGTCACCGTCCCGGTGGCCCTCGGCTGCCACTGCGGCCGCTGCCCCATGGCCACGGCTGACTGCACTGTTGCCGGGTTGGGCCCTGCCTTCTGCGGAGCCCCGGGGGGGTTTGGGGGGCAATAAAGTCACCCCAGCAGCTCTTAATGGTGCCTCTTGTCTTTGATGGTGGGGGGACCTCCTCCCCAAATCTCAGGGACCCCCTGAAACACTCATAGGGACCCCTAACCTTGGAAACACCCAACTTTGAGAACCCCAACCTTGAAGACCCCCAACCTTAGGGAACCCCTGAAACACTCCTGGGCACCCTCAAAATTGGAGACTCCCCCAAACTTGGAGACCTCAACCTTGGGGAACGCAGCCTTGGGGATCTCAACCTGGGGGACCCTCTGAAACATTCATAGAGATCCCCTAAACTTGGAGACCCTCAACCTTGAGGACCCCCCAACCTTGTGGGGGGGGGGCAACCTTGAAAGCCTCAGCCTAGGGACCTCAACTGTGGAGAGTCCAACCTTGGGGACACCCTACCTTGGGGACCTCCTGAAACACTCATGTGAACCTCCAACCTTGGAGACCCCCCAACATTGGAGATCCCCAACTTTGAAGACCCCAACCTTGGGAACCCCAGACCTTGGGGACCCCTGACCTTGAGGAACCTCAGCCTTGAAGACTCCAACCTTGAGGACTTCCTGAAACACTCCTGGGGACCCCCAATCTTGGGGACCTCAACTGTAGAAAATATAGAAACTTAGCTATAAGAAAATTTATGTTAACCAGAAAGCTACTCAAGGCCTGGAAGGAAAACTTCCAAAGGGGGGAATGTAATCCTGGGATAGAGGCCGTGAGACAGAAACTACAGAATGATTAGCTTGGAATAATTAGTTTGTAATCAAGGTAATAGGTAATGAAGCTAACTGACCATGGCAATGTACAATGCTCCTACGTTCCACGTACAGTCCCTACCCAACCGGACAATAGGCCCGGCGATATTAATCTTATGAAGTAAGTTGTTACGGACAGGTGCATCCACAGCAACGGTACTGTACATGCCCGTAAGAAGAGGGTCATCCAGCAAACACGGGTGTGCGACCACTGATGACCACCAACTCAAATCACCGAGCATGCGTGATGGGGAGGAAAATATGTAAATGAATTCCAAGAAATAATTATCATAGGACTGCCTTTTCTGAGAAAAATGATGAATATGTATATTTTGATTCTATATAACCTGTGCATTGGTAATCACCTGCATGCACGTTGGGTGGAGCTGTTCCCCTGCGCATCCAGCGCTGCAATAAAGCAAACTTAAGGTAATTCACATCTGGTAAATTTCTTATATCCTTTTACACAATCTTGGGGACTCCCTGAAACACTCATGGAGGCACCCAACCTTGGACGCCCCCAACCTTGAGGCCCCCAACCTTGGACACCCCCCCACCTTGAGGAGCCCAACCTTAGGGACCCCTGACCTTGGAGTCCCAAACCTTGGAGACCTCGACCTTAGGGACCCTCAACATTGAAGACCTCCCTGAAGCCCTCCTGGGGACCCCCAAACTTGGAGGACCCCCTCCCCCCTAACCTCGATGACCCCAACCTTAGGGGACCCCATGAAGGCCCCCAACCTTGAGGTCCCCAGCCTTGAAGATCCCAGACTCTTCTACTTAGGACAACACAGCACGAGGCACAATTGCTTTACTGAACCATTTACTGAGGGCAGCAGGTTCTGCCTGGTGTTTCCAGCCATACAGACCATGTCCATCCCTCCAGCTGATACTGCCCAAGCCTGTTGGTGCTTCCTCTGGATTTAGGTGGTGGGACCATCTTGATTCTCCACGATAACTCTGATGATTGATTTTGCAGCATTGGACATGGTGGCTGTGACCTTCACGTGGCCAGTGGAGACCATGACAGGTTCCTGGCACACACCGAGCTTGACTCGGTGCAACATGGTGCCCTTGTCAGTGCTGGCGGGTATACCGCTATACATCCTGTTGTAGATGTCCTCCAAGTTGCCACGGTGGGCTTTGTGCAGGGAGATCTCCATGGCAAGCTCCACATAGAAAATATTGTAGTCAAAGGGATTGGAGAAGAGGATAGCCAACGTGAAGGTGTCTGCTTCGTACATCAGGACCCCCACGCACCCCCGAAAATGCATCACCGAGTTGGTGAATTGGCAACTGTCCGTGATGCCTGGTGGGATCCTGGGGCTGGGTGGCGTCGAGCTGAAGCCACTGAAGCAATAGCTCCTGGAAGGAGAGTGCACGTGAGGAGGGAATGGGATGGGGAGAGCGCTTGGGCTTACAAGGGATGTGGTCCAACCACCAAGGTTTGACCAATGGGAGGCGGTCAAACCACCAGGAGGAGGTCTGACCACTGGGAGATGGTGCAACTTGGACCTTCTGCCTGAATCCTGGGGGTTCCCCCTCCAGCAAGTGGTCTTCTAACCCCCTGTCCCCTCCTCAAGGCATTACCTGGGATTGTGCAAGGTGACATCCTGGGTTTTGTTGTCGATCTGGATCTCCACGCTCCGCTCTAAGGATTTCCACAGGGAATTTCCGCTCATCTCTGGTGTCTTCTCCACAGCTCTTGGAGAATCAGACTCGATGATCCTTATGGGTTCCTTCCCACTTGTGATCTTCTATGATTTTCTGGTTGGAAGAAGGTTTCAGAGCAGAAAAAAACCCACGTCACGATCGACAAAACCAACTTCCTGGTAACACCTGTGCAAAGTTCTCCTTGAACTTGATCTGTATTGGTCCATATCTCCAGATACTCAAAGTCTCTGCCCAGACAGGGTGTGTTTGTGTCAATATTATGACACAAAGATGTGGAATTTGAGGGAGAAAAGAATCCCCACACTTTTTTGAATATCCCCAGAGCCGCTTTTGCGATCGTGGGAGGAAAACTGCAAGGTTGGAGGACACGTGTGTGCGGACATCAACAAATACATAGACAGGAGGCGACTATTAACGTAAATATGATTATTAATGTAAATATCAAGATAAATAGGAATATTAAGAGAAATATATTCATTAATGAAATATTATTATTAATGTGAATATTTATGTATTTTCTGCTGGCCGGGCACCTTCTCTCTGCCACGGACAACAAATTCCTCAAAGCGCTCCGACATAAATCCTCTGGCGGCTGACGGTGTCGCGTGAAGGGGTGCGAGCGTGACGCGTGGCTGAGGGACGCCCTCCCGTTGAATCCCCGGGTTCAGAAAGGACCCCCTCGCTTTCTAAACTCCTTCTCAGAGAGGAGCCGAGGTGCGGCTAGGTCCAGTCTTAGTCCCAGACTCGGTCAACAGTTTATGTCTAAAGCGTTATGTGTGTAGCCACTTATCAGAGTCAACGTTTGTCTGTCAGAGCCTCACCAAGGACTTTCACCGAGACAGTATCGCAAAGTTGAAAAAGATTGGTCATTTATTGCGGCGGCAGACATAACGAGTTTGGAATTGCAGTTGATAAGTACACTTACTGCAAAAATCGAGTTCAAGTTAATAGTTCAGCACTTTTGTTAACGATACTTTCCCGGGGTAACACCCGACGTAGTCAGAGGTGCAAGTCTTACCAAAGAGGCGTCCGAGCTTGGGGAGGAGAGCGAGCGGTCCAGGCTCATCGACCCATCCGGGTAGTTGGAGTTCTCCTCCTCAAAATAGAGGACTCTAAATGCCAGATCTATGCTTTTGGCGAGGCGGGACTAAGTACCCGTCTGCCCTATACCTCATCGCTTCCTACTTCTCTCTGTCTTTTTCTCCCTATTCTTATTTTGTAACTTTTCCTTTTCTTTCCTTAATGCCTCTGCTTTTATCATTTGCTTCCTCTGTGTGTCTCTATCACCCTACCCTTATTTTTAATTTTTTTCGTGTCTTTCCCTAATGCTTTTGCTTTTTAAATTTTCTTTGTATGTCTACTTTAACCCATTCGCTGTCTTTGCTTTTAATTTTTTTCCCCATCTGTTCTGAACACCATTGCTTTTTCCATTTTCATCCCACATTTACTTTTATCAAGCTCCCCATCCATATTTTTTAATTTATTGCCATCTGTCATGTACCCTGTCGCTTCTTAAATCATATTTTCTTGTCAGCATCTATTTTTTACCATATCCTCATTTTAAAATTTTTTTCTTGCCTGGCTTAATGCCATCCCTTGTTATGTTTACTTTCTCTGACAACTTTTATGTTTGACGTCTGGTTTTTTTTATTGTTTTCTTGTCTTTCCCATACTCCATCGCTCTCCAAATTTTCTGTTTAAGTCTTTATCTAGTTTTCGGTTCCATTTTTAATTTTTCTCCTGCATTTCCTGTACCATACCACAAGTTTTAAAATTTTGTTTCTGCGTGTGTCGGTTTTGGATGGTATAGAGTTAGTTTCCTTCACGGTAGCCAGTACGGGGCTACGTTTCGGATTCGCACCGAAAACAGCATCCATACTACAGCAGCGCGTTAATTATCGCCGAGCGATGCTCGCAAGGCATCGAGGCCTTTTCTGCGCCTCATCCTGCCCCGCCAGCGAGCAAGCCAGGGGCGTCTGGTCTTCAGCTCAGGTTTGCTCTTGAGTTTTTCAGAGATGGGGACAGCCTTCATCTATTTTTACTGATACATCTCCCATGGTGTTTGTTGTTGTGCTTTGCAGGTTTTTTTCGTTCTAGCTACTTGCCTGTTCATAAGGGTGTTTGGTAGAGTTTCTGATGCATATTTTTAATTTTCTATGGTTTTTCTGGCACTTTCTCTCCTTTCGGACTCATCTAGTTCTGTTAAGGGAGTCAGTCAGAGAGACTGTCGAGGTTAGTTGACAATTTACAGTAGGTAATTTACTCTTCAGCCAGAGATATTTTTCAGAAGGGATTCTCACAGGATCTATTCCGGCTTTGTCATTTGGTCTTATCCAGAACATATTTCCAGCAGAAGTCAGGCAGTACGTGTGGTCTCGCTCAAAACAATGCGTAAGCCTGGAGCATTTTGGGGTTTTTATAGCAAACTAACAAACATAATTTTCAACAACAATATTGTCATTGCATTTAATTAACTACTTTCCTACAAGATTTAGTATACCATCCATCTTTTTCCATATACAGCACAGAAAAATCAAATCTAATTATGTACCCGGTCACATCACCGATACGATAGATGGAGTCACAGTAAAACAAGAGCCGCTTTCTCTATTCAGCACTTAGCACACCATAAACTCAAGACAGGTGAGAAAAATCCACAGCTGCTCCTCTGGCCGCTTTTAAGCCTTGTGGTGGTCGGCCCCTCCCCTTTCCCAGGGGCTGGTGGGAAGGATGGTGGGCAGGGCCCGGGGTATATGAACCGCAGGCCTCTGCTGGGGAGCTCAATCTGCTTCCAGGCTTCTGTGGTGCTAGAGCTCTGCTGTGCCTTCAGTCAATGGCAGCTTTAGCATCAGTTTGGCTTTTTGGGTAGATGCATCTGAGATAAGAGCTTTGGGACCAGTCAAGGTTAAGCAGTGTATTTAATAGAAAGTATGCTTTATGCAGTTTTGGGTGGGTTTTTTTTTTCATTTATTATTTTTTTCAGGTCAGTATTTTTATATTGAGCATTCAGAGGTTTGTAAGACCATTTAATAACATGTATTTCTTTCTTCTAGGTCCATTGCACTTTACTGGAATCCCTGACTTTACAGAAGATGGAACCTTGAGTTTTTCTCCGGTTTTCCTGTAAGCTATGTAAGTTGCCAGTAGTATTTCTCTTAATAGGACCAACAATGAGATTATCTAGCAGGGGTTAGGGTGAGCATCTTGTACATATTTGTTCACGGAGTTTTAGCATTTCTCAAGAAAGCAGCAGGGATGTAAGGTATAGCATCTTTCAGGCTACGGGACAGCTCGCCGCTTTTCCCGATCACCCACAGAGTACCGCGTTGTTCTTAGAACCTTTGCGGCTCGCTGCAGGCTTCTTGTACATTATAAGCATTGGGACTTTGTTTATTTTGCGGGCCCATAGCTTGCAGGAAGACAGAAGGTAAGAGTTGCCTGCAGAATGCAGGGTAAGGCTTTGAGGAGCAGCCGACACGGGGGGGGGGGTTTGGGGGTGCAAATACAAGGAAAGAGTTGTCGGGAAGGAGTGGGGTTCCTTCTCAGAGTTCAGGAGAAGAGAAGGAGTTTCTAAAGTTTTGGGACCAAGGGACAGTTGTGAAAGAGGAGGGCTCATCACCCATTCTCACGTAAGTTTTAGAGCTGGATTTGGGTGCCACTGAGGTCTATTCTAGCTCGGTCTCATCGCAGCTGACCGGAGGTATGACGATCCCGAGACGTGCGGTGTAAGCTATCTGGCCCTCAGTATGGCCATAAGCAGAGCTGAATGTCAGAAGAGTCTCATCTTGTGAAGCATGGGGTAGGTTAAAATATACCCTCCTGAACTCTGAGGCCTCTGCTTCCCTGTACCTTCTGCATTCCCTGGCTTAATTTTTGCATCTATCCCTTCACTGTCCATCTGGATGTCACAGTTACTTAGAGACACGGACTAGGCACTTATTTCCAGCGCAGGCTCAAGCGACTGTATTCCCTGGAATTTCACGGTGAAGAGGATGCGTATCACCTGTGCTCATAACAATCTCCAGCCAGGGGGTCTGTCTTTTAGTGTGGTCCTGACACACAAACTTTTTCTATTTTATAGTTTTACCTTTTTCCATAAGTGGATGATGAGGCTTGCTCTAGTACCGGTCATGGCAGTTATGTTCTCTTGTTCTTGGAAGCATTTAAGGTTAGCGTAGGGGAGGGGGCTGTCTGGGAGCAGTCCCCCTTGGGCAGGCAAAGGGAGCGGGTTGCTCGTCAGCATGATGCTAGACTGGGCAGGGCAGTTCCAGCCTGTATTATATTTGTGTGTCTTGTCCTGTGTGTCTTAGCCCTTCCTCGGGTCTCAACGGCCTCGTTGCGCTCAAGGGGTACGGTGTGCTTCTCGAGTGCCATCCCTAGGCTCTCAAATGCCCGTAGTCATCGGCGTAGTGCCAGTTAGGTGCTTCTTTGCTTGCCTCGCAAGCTTACGGCGTGGATCGTTCTTGCATCTCGGAACCTTCCGGCGGGTCCTCTTTTTGCAGCCTAGTCCTAGGCTGCGTCGGGAGCGCTGCTCTCCAGCCGTCCATTCTCAGGGACCGAGGCTTCTTCCCTGCATCCTTATGTTCTTAGGTCTTGAAGAGAGGCTTCTTGCCGCATCCCTCACCTCAGTTTTGACCGTAACTTCTTCCAATGGGCTGTCACAGTCCATTCTTTTCTGGGGTTGCCGTAGAGCTTCCTCACCTGGGCGTCATGCCCTGTAGGTCGCCTTGCTCGGCAGCCTCTCTGGTCTGGGAGTCCTTCTTCTTGCTGAGAGTTTTCTCTCATCTTTGAGTCACATCATTTGTAGAGTTCTGTGTAGTCTTGGTCCGTGTGTGTGTCTTGGGTGTGGAGCTGCTCTGCCCAGGGTTGTCGAGTCAGGGTTGGGTGGAATACAATAGAGCACATGGTTAGTGTGTCGATATGGCTAGTGTGGAATTGTTTGGCTCTCACTCAGCATCTGGGTGACTTGTTTAATTATTTTGGGGTTTTTGTCATGCAGAAAGACAAGTTGCACAGCAGAGAGCAGCAGGGGAGGGGAGCAGAGCACCCTGTAAGAAGGTGGGTTGGCCGGTGGTGTCGGAGGGAAGATGTGGCTGGTGGCTATATGACTCCATTAAGATTTGTGTGGTGTCTTTCTTATTTTGAAGGTGTGAAGCTGGATATGGACATGGGAGGTGACTCAGGCCAGGTGAGCAGTGATTAGCGGGCTGAAGCGTGGCTGTTATTTTTCTGGTGTTGCATAGCTGGTTAAGATTCAGGTAGCCTTTGTTTATGTTTCCTAGGCGGGGCGCAAGGATGGCAGCCCAATATGACAGAGGCCAGGTGAGCAAGCGGCTGAGGTAAAGGAGGGGGAGATGAGAATCGGTGCCGGTGGCAGTTTTGGGCAGCGTCTCAGCATGTGCCTTTTGCTCTGTTCTTTTGGCAGGTGCCGCAGGGAGCCTCGGAGGGGCGAAGCCGTGTGCCGACGAGTGGTCCGAGAAGGTGAGGCGGTTGTCGGTGTCTAATAGTCAGCGCTATATGGTGACTTGTTTGAGCGTTTCCCTCTGGTTTTGTAGGTGCTGTGCGGCCACCTTTGGAACCGGATGCCCATTTGAGGTGAGCTGGAAGAACGGTCGAGGGCAATTGTGGGAGCGGTGACTTCTCAGAAACGTAGGAGTAATTTTGTGTCTCTTGGCCTCTTAGGTGCCACAAGTGAGGACAGCTGCTGTGTCCATCTCTGGACCAAGCAGGTGAGTGGAAAGACACCTCTGTTTTGAGGAGGGGGGTGTTGTGGGCAAGGTTGGTGTCGGCTGGTGCAATGCTGACTGACGGCACTGCTTTAGTGTTTTTTTACTGTAGATGATGAGGCACCGGGCGACTGCCGGAACGTCCCAGTGAGCTGATGTGTGATGCGCACATTGTTTGTTGCGGATGGTTCGAGATCCCTGGCCCTCTGCAAGCTAAGTTGAGGGACCATGGCTGGGAAGGGAATGGGCTGAGGAGGGGGCAAGTTTGGGGGTTGCAGAGGAGGGGTTTTATGGTTAGCGTAGGGGAGGGGGCTGTCTGGGAGGAGTCCCATTTGGGCAGGGAGCGGGTTGCTCGTCAGCACGATGCTAGACTGGGCAGGGCAGTTCTAGCCTGCGTTATGTTTGTGTGTCTTGTTGTCTGTCTTTGCCCTTGCTTGGCTCTCAATGCCCTCTTTGCTCTCAAGGGGCACGGCGTGCTTCTCGGGCACCATCCCTAGGCTCTCGAATGCCTGTATTCATTGGTGTAGTGCCAATGGGGCACTGCTTTGCTTGCCTAGCAAGCTTACGGTGTGGATCGGTCTTACATCTCGGAAGCTTCCGGTGGGTCCTCTTCTTGCAGCCTCTTCCCAGGCTGTGCCGGGAGCTCTGCTCTCCAGCCATCCCTCTTCAGGGACTGGGGCTTCTTCCCTGCCTCCTTAGGTTCATAGGTCTTGGAGACAGGCTTCTTGCTGCATCCCTCACCCTGGTTTTGATGGTAACTTCTTATAATGGGCCATTGCGGTCAGTTCTTTTCTGGGGTTGCCATAGAGCTTCTTTGCCTGGGTGTTGCGCCCTGTAGATCGTCTTGTTTGGCAATGTCTCTGGTCCGGGAGTCCTTCTTCTCGCTGAGAGTTTTGTCTCATTTGCGAGTCATGTTTGTTGCGTTCTGTGTAGCGTTGGTGGTGTGTGTGTCTTGGGCGTGGAGCTGCTCTGTCCAGGGGTGTCGAGTCAGGGTTAGGTGGAATAGCAGTAAGTGTATGGTTAGTGTGTCAATATGGCCAGTCTGGAATTGTCTGGCTCTCACTCAGCATCTGGCTGACTTGTTTAATAATTTGGGGATTTCTTTCAGATGCAGAGGGAGAAGATGCACCCCAAAGAGCGGCAGAGGAAGGGAGCAGAGCGCTGTAGGAGGAAGGTGGGTTGGCCGGTGATGTCAGAGGGAAGATGTGGTTGGTGGCTATATGACTCCATTCAGATTTGTGTGTGGTTGTTATTTTGAAGGCACCAAGCTGGATATGGACATGGGAGGTGACTCGGGCCAGGTGAGCAGCAACTAGCAGGCTAAAGTACAGCAGTTATTTTTCAGGTGTTGCATTGCTGTTTAAGATACAGGTGTCCTTTGTTTGTGTTTTCTAGGTGGGGTGCAAGCATGGCAGCCCAAAATGACCGAGGCCAGGTGCGCAAGCGGCTGATGTAAAGAAGGGGGAGGTAGGAATCGGTGTGGGTGGCAGTTTTGGGCACCGTCTCAGCATGTGCCTTTTGCTTTGTTTTTTGCAGGTGCTGCAGGGAGCATCGGAGGGGCGAAGCCGCGTGCCGACGAGCGGTCTGAGAAGGCGAGGCGATTGTCAGTGTCTAAAAGCACAGCACTATATGGCACCTAGTTTGAGCATTTCCCTCTGGTTTTGCAGGCGCTGTGTGGCCACCCCTTTAGAACCGGATGCCCATTTGAGGTGAGCTGGAGGAACAGCGAGGGCGATTGAGGGCACGGTAACTTCTCAGAAACATAGGAGTAATTTTGCATCTCTTTGCGTCTTAGGTGCCACGAGGGATGACAGCCGCAGCGGGCGTCTCTGGACTGAGTGAGTGGAGAGCCACAGTGCTTCTGGGGGGGGGGGTGTGTGTTGTGGGAGAGGTTGGCGTTGGCTCGTGCGATGGTGACTGATGGCACTGTTTGGTTGTTTGTTCTGAGTTTTTTATTGTAGCTGATGAAGAGGAACCTGGCTACTGCAGGAACGTCCCAGTTAGCCGATGTGTGGTGTGTGCCTTGTTGATTGCGGATGGTTCCAGATCCCCGGCCCTCTGAAAGCTAAGTTGAGGGACCGTGGCCGGGGAGGGAGCGGGCTGAGGAGGGGGCCAGTTTGGGGGGTTGCAGGGGAGGGGTTTTATGGTCAGTGTAGGGGAGAAGGTTGTTTGGGAGCAGTCCCCCTTGGGCGGGCAAAGGGAGTGGGTTACTTGTCAGCATGATGCTAGACTGCTGGGCAGGGCAGTTCCAGCCTGTGTTATGTCTCTGTGTCTTGTCTTGTGTGTCTTAGCCCTTCCTCAATGGCCTCAATGCCATCTTTGTGCTCAAGGGGCACGGCGTGCTTCTCGGACACCATCCCTAGGCTCTCGAATGCCTGCGTTCATCGGCATAATGCTAATGGGGCGCTTCTTTTCTTGCCTAGCAAGCGTACAGTGTGGATCGGTCTTGTGTATCGGAAGTTTCCGGCGGGTCCTCTTTTTGCAGCACAATACCGGGCTGTGTCGGGAGCTCTGCTCTCCGGCCGTCCATTTTCAGGGACTGGGTCTTCCTCCCTACATCCTTACCTTCTTAGGTCTTGAAGACAGGCTTCTTACAGCTTCCATCATCTCGGTTTTGACAGTAACTTCTTATAATGGGCCATTACAGTCAATTCTCTTCTGGAGTTGCCATAGAGTGTTCTCATCTGGGTGTCGCGCCCTGTAGGTCGTCTTGTTCGGCAGCCTCTCCGGTCCAGGAGTCATTCATCTTGCTGAGAGTTTTCTCTCATCCTTGAGTCATGTCACTTGTAGAGTTCTGTGTAGCGTTGGTCTCTGTGTTGGGCGTGGAGCTGCTGTGCCCAGGGGTGTCGAGTCAGGGTTAGGTGGAATAGCATTAAGAGTGTGTGGTTAGTATGTTGATATGCCCAGTCTGGTATTGTTTGGCTCTCGGTCGGCCTCTGGGTGGCTTGTTTTAATAATCTGGTGTCTTTCAGATGCGGACAGGCTAGATGCGCACCGAAGAGCGGCAGGGGAGCGGAGCGCCGTAACATGGTAGGTCAGGATGAGTTTGGGAGTTGCAGGGCATGGCTTTTAAAGTTAGCGTATGGGAGAGGGCTATCTGGGAGCAGTCGCCTTTGGGTAGACAAAGGGAGCGGGTTACTCGTCAGCACTGTGCTAGACTGTTCTGGGCGGGGCAGTTCCAGCCTGCGTGCGGCTGTGTGGTGTAGGTTGCGTTGTCTGTCTTATGCTCTACGCCATACCTCCCTCGGGTCTCGATGCTTCTGCTGCTTTTGGTGATCAGCAGGTACCTTATTAGATCTCATGAGTCTTGAATATCTGCACTCACTGGGATTGTGCTCATCAAGCCCTTATTATCTTGCAGTTATAGCTTAAAGCATAGATCTGTTTGGCGTGCATTGTGTCGTAGATGTTTCTGAGCGGACATCTCTTGCGGCGCCAAGCCGGGTGCTGCCCGCAGCTCCACCGAGCGTTACGTTTGCCCTGACTTCTTTTCTTAGGTTTCATCCCTACATCTCGTTCGTGCTTTTCTAATTGTATTTTCTAGGTGCGAATCAATGTGCGAGCAGGGTATCCGCACAAGAGCAAACTTAAGCGAGGCGAGCGATGACCAGTGTGCTGACGTAGCCATTTTCATATTACAGACGTAGCTAAAATCATATCCGGTTGTTTGAGTTTTACAGGTGGCGGCGAGGCCTCGGCACGGCAGACCGAAGAATCTGACTCCGAGCGGCCGAGGAAAAGGGACGGGCGAGAGGAAGGCGTTTCCAAGGAGGGCTTCGTCACAGCGGAGGTTGATGCCGGGCGCCACGTCGATGACCGGCGACGCTCTGTCTCGCGAGCGATGAAGAGGAACCTGGCAGATGGGGGAGCATCCCAGTTACATGACCTGTTCCCCATGAGGATGGATATTGGATCCTGCCCTTTCAAAGATAATTTAAGGGGCAAAACCTGTGGGGCGGGACCAGCAGGGGGTTTAATGTCAGGGTTGCAGAGATGGCTCTTTAGTCTGCCTCGAGTCTAGGGACAGATAGGGGTCCCAGGTCCATTGTGCTGGATGTAAACGTTCTGGCCTCTCTCAGCATTGCAGCGTCATTTGCGTTCTCTGTACTTTTTCTCACGTACGGTGCCTTACAGCAGGTCTCTAGGTTCCGCCCCACACACTCGGCGGGCACCTCGGTGAGCATCCGCGGGGTCCGTAATGCCTCGTCGCTTCAGAATACGGCCCGTTGAGCGTTTCTCATCTCGTGATCGGAGCTTCCAGTGTATCTTGCATTACAGATGTTTCTGCAAGGTCACCTTTGTGGAGGTGGTCTGTGCCGGACTCACAGCTGTGCTATAGAAACTTCCACTTCAATTGAAGTTTGATACAGTCTTTCATCCCTGCATGCTTAGGGGCTTGTGTCTTAAAGCCTAGCTTCTCACACACCCGTTGGTCTGGTGCTGTATTGCATTGCTGCAATTTGTATCGGTTTTGACCACCATCTGAGACATCTTGTTCTGCTGCGCGCTTTGTTGTATTGCCTTGTGCAGCCCCATCTTTGGCTGGGTATTGCATTGTGCCACTCTGTATTTGTATTGCCTGCCAGTGGAGACTGTACTGCATTGTGCAGCTCTGTCTACGTACTGCCTGTCTACAGAGATAGTCTCGTGTTGTGCGGCTCGGTCTCGTGTTGTGCGGCCTGGTCTGGCCTGCCTACGGAGACGGTCTCGCGTTGTGCTGCCCGGTATTGCGTTGTGCGGCCCTGTCTCGGTGCTGCCTGCCTGCGGAGACTGTATTGCACTGTGCGGCTCGGTCTCGGTGCTGCCTGCCTGCGGAGACAGTATTGCACTGTGCGGCTCGGTCTCGGTGCTGCCTGCCTGCGGAGACGGTACTGCACTGTGCGGCTCGGTCTCGGTATTGCACTGTGCGGCTCGGTCTCTGTACTGCCTGCCTGCGGAGACGGTACTGCACTGTGCGGCTCGGTCTCGGTATTGCACTGTGCGGCTCGGTCTCTGTACCGCCTGCCTGCGGAGACGGTACTGCCTGGTGCGGCTCGGTCTCTGTACCGCCTGCCTGCGGCTCGGTCTCTGTATTGCCTACCTGCGGAGATGGTGTTGTGTTGTGCGGCTCGGTCTCTGTATTGCTTGGTGCGGCTCGGTCTCTGTACTGCCTGCCTGTGGAGATGGTATTGCACTGTGCGGCTCGGTCTCTGTGCCGCCGGCCTGTGGAGATGGTATTGCACTGTGCGGCTCGGTCTCTGTGCCGCCGGCCTGTGGAGATGGTATTGCACTGTGCGGCTCGGTCTCTGTGCCGCCGGCCTGTGGAGACGGTATTGCACTGTGCGGCTCGGTCTCGGTATTGCACTGTGTGGCTCGGTCTCTGTGCTGCCTGCCTGTGGAGACGGTACTGCATTGTGCGGCTCGGTCTCTGTGCTGCCTGCCTGTGGAGACGGTACTGCATTGTGCGGCTCGGTCTCGGTACTGCATTGTGCGGCTCGGTCTCTGTACCGCCTGCCTGCGGAGACGGTATTGCACTGTGCGGCTCGGTCTCTGGGCTGCCTGCCTGCGGAGACGGTATTGCACTGTGCGGCTTGGTCTCTGGGCTGCCTGCCTGCGGAGATGGTATTGCCTGGTGCGGCTCGGTCTCGGTATTGCCCGGTGCGGCTCGGTCTCGGTATTGCCCTGTGCGGCTCGGTCTTGGTGCCGCCTGCCTGCGGAGACGGTCTTGCATTGTGCGGCTCGGTCTCTGTACTGCCTGCCTGCGGAGACGGTATTGCGTGGTGCGGCTCGGTCTCTGTACTGCCTGCCTGCGGAGATGGTATTGCCTGGTGCGGCTCGGTCTCGGTATTGCCCTGTGTGGCTCGGTCTCGGTGCCGCCTGCCTGCGGAGACGGTATTGCCCTGTGCGGCTCGGTCTCGGTATTGCCCTGTGCGGCTCGGTCTCGGTGCCGCCTGCCTGCGGAGACGGTCTTGCCCTGTGCGGCTCGGTCTCGGTCTAGCCCGGTGCGGCTCGGGCTCGGTGCCGCCTGCCTGCGGAGACGGTCTAGCCCGGTGCGGCTCGGGCTCGCTCGGTGCCGCCTGCCTGCGGAGACGGTCTAGCCCGGTGCGGCTCGGGCTCGCCCTAGCCCGGTGCCGCCTGCCTGCGGAGACGGTCTAGCCCGGTGCGGCTCGGGCTCGCCCTAGCCCGGTGCCGCCTGCCTGCGGAGACGGTCTAGCCCGGTGTGGCTCGGGCTCGCCCTAGCCCGGTGCCGCCTGCCTGCGGAGACGGTCTAGCCCGGTGCGGCTCGGGCTCGCCCTAGCCCGGTGCCGCCTGCCTGCGGAGACGGTCTAGCCCGGTGCGGCTCGGGCTCGCCCTAGCCCGGTGCCGCCTGCCTGCGGAGACGGTCTAGCCCGGTGCGGCTCGGTCTAGCCCGGTGCCGCCTGCCTGCGGAGACGGTCTAGCCCGGTGCGGCTCGGGCTCGGTCTAGCCCGGTGCCGCCTGCCTGCGGAGACGGTCTAGCCCGGTGCGGCTCGGGCTCGGTCCCGCCTGCCTGCGGAGACGGTCTAGCCCGGTGCGGCTCGGGCTCGGTCCCGCCTGCCTGCGGAGACGGTCTAGCCCGGTCTAGCCCGGTGCCGCCTGCCTGCGGAGACGGTCTAGCCCGGTGCGGCTCGGGCTCGGTGCCGCCTGCCTGCGGAGACGGTCTAGCCCGGTGCGGCTCGGGCTCGGTCTAGCCCGGTGCGGCTCGGGCTCGGTGCCGCCTGCCTGCGGAGACGGTCTAGCCCGGTGCGGCTCGGGCTCGGTGCCGCCTGCCTGCGGAGACGGTCTAGCCCGGTGCGGCTCGGTCTCGGTCTAGCCCGGTGCGGCTCGGTCTCGGTGCCGCCTGCCTGCGGAGACGGTCTAGCCCGGTGCGGCTCGGTCTCGGTGCCGCCTGCCTGCGGAGACGGTCTTGCACGGTGCGGCTCGGTCTCGGTACTGCCTGCCTGCGGAGACGGTCTTGATGCCGCCTGCCTGCGGAGACGGTATTGCCTGGTGCGGCTCGGTCTCTGGGCTGCCTGCCTGCGGAGACGGTCTTGCACGGTGCGGCTCGGTCTCGGTCTTGCACGGTGTGGCTCGGTCTCTGTACTGCCTGCCTGCGGAGACGGTCTTGCACGGTGCGGCTCCGTCTCGGTGCCGCCTGCCTGCGGAGACGGTCTTGCCCTGTGCGGCTCAGTCTCGGTATTGCACTGTGCGGCTCGGTCTCTGTGCCACCTGCCTGCGGAGACGGTCTTGCCCTGTGCGGCTCGGTCTCGGTATTGCACTGTGCGGCTCGGTCTCTGTACTGCTTGCCTGCGGAGACGGTATTGCCTGGTGCGGCTCGGTCTCTGTGCCGCCTGCCTGCGGAGACGGTCTTGCACGGTGCGGCTCGGTCTCGGTATTGCACTGTGCGGCTCGGTCTCTGTACTGCCTGCCTGCGGAGATGGTCTTGCACGGTGTGGCTCGGTCTCGGTATTGCACTGTGCGGCTCGGTCTCTGTACTGCCTGCCTGCGGAGATGGTCTTGCACGGTGCGGCTCGGTCTCGGTATTGCACTGTGCGGCTCGGTCTCTGTACTGCCTGCCTGCGGAGACGGTCTTGCCCGGTGCGGCTCGGTCTCTGTACTGCCTGCCTGCGGAGACGGTCTTGCCCGGTGCGGCTCGGTCTCGGTATTGCACTGTGCGGCTCGGTCTCTGTACTGCCTGCCTGTGGAGATGGTCTTGCCCGGTGCGGCTCGGTCTCGGTATTGCACTGTGCGGCTCGGTCTCTGTACTGCCTGCCTGCGGAGACGGTATTGCCCGGTGCGGCTCGGTCTCTGTACTGCCTGCCTGTGGAGACGGTATTGCCCGGTGCGGCTCGGTCTCGGTACTGCATTGTGCGGCTCGGCCTCGGTGCCGCCTGCCTGCGGAGACGGTATTGTACTGTGCGGCTCGGTCTCGGTATTGCCCGGTGCGGCTCGGTCTCGGTGCCGCCTGCCTGCGGAGACGGTATTGCCCGGTGCGGCTCGGTCTCGGTATTGCCCGGTGCGGCTCGGTCTCGGTGCCGCCTGCCTGCGGAGACGGTCTTGCACGGTGCGGCTCGGTCTCGGTATTGCCCTGTGCGGCTCGGTCTCGGTGCCGCCTGCCTGCGGAGACGGTCTTGCACGGTGCGGCTCGGTCTCGGTATTGCCCTGTGCGGCTCGGTCTCGGCGCCGCCTGCCTGCGGAGACGGTATTGCACGGTGCGGCTCGGTCTCGGTATTGCACGGTGCGGCTCGGTCTCTGGGCCGCCTGCCTGCGGAGACAGTCTAGCCCTGTGCGGCTCGGTCTCTGTACTGCCTGCCTGCGGAGATGGTCTTGCACGGTGCGACTCGGTCTCGGTATTGCCCTGTGCGGCTCGGTCTCTGTACTGCCTGCTTGCGGAGACGGTATTGCACTGTGAGGCTCGGTCTCGGTATTGCACTGTGCGGCTCGGTCTCGGTGCCGCCTGCCTGCGGAGACGGTACTGCATTGTGCGGCTCGGTCTCTGTATTGCACGGTGCAGCTCGGTCTCTGTACCGCCTGCCTGCGGAGACGGTCTTGCACGGTGCAGCTCGGTCTCTGTACCGCCTGCCTGCGGAGACGGTCTTGCATTGTGCGGCTCGGTCTCTGTACCGCCTGCCTGCGGAGACGGTCTTGCACGGTGCGGCTCGGTCTCTGTACCGCCTGCCTGCGGAGACGGTCTTGCATTGTGCGGCTCGGTCTCTGTACCGCCTGCCTGTGGAGACGGTCTTGCATTGTGCGGCTCGGTCTCTGTACCGCCTGCCTGCGGAGACGGTACTGCATTGTGCGGCTCGGTCTCTGTACTGTATTGTGCGGCTCGGTCTCTGTATTGCCTGCCTGTGGCTCGGTCTCTGTACTGCCTGCCTGCGGAGACGGTCTTGCATTGTGCGGCTCGGTCTCTGTACTGCCTGCCTGCGGAGACGGTCTTGCATTGTGCGGCTCGGTCTCTGTACTGCCTGCCTGCGGAGACGGTACTGTATTGTGCGGCTCGGTCTCTGTACTGTATTGTGCGGCTCGGTCTCTGTACTGCCTGCCTGCGGAGACGGTCTTGCATTGCCTTCCGAGATTGTCCTGTGTTATATAGCCCTGTGTTGATCAATGCTTTCTATTTGGTTGTGTATTGCCTTCCAGTGCTTTGCAGAGCTAGCATCGAGGGCTGCAGTGACTTCCTGGTCTCTCCACCCCGGAGTGGGAGTCAAGCCGATTGTAATTGGATTGTGTGGTAGGCCAGTCACTCAGCGATGGTTTTCGTCCTGCTTTTACAGGCACTTCAGCACAAGCCTTTAGCAACAGTACGGACCTCAAGGTCCCAGGAGCTGCACCATGGGCCTTGGAGCAGCCGGTTGCTTTGGGGTGGATTGGTCATTACGACGCTCTGGATTTTCACGTGTCCAGGAGGACTCGGACAGTGGTGTGTTGTTTATGGGAGCAGAATGGCCGAGCAGAGCTCTGGAGGACTGCTCTGTCACGCATTAACTGTGTGTCAAACAGCTGTGTGTTTTGGTTTTGTAGGTAGCGGAGTGGCATGAGGCAATTAAAGGAATGCTGCCTTTAAGTGACAAGGATGCTACTGAGAACAGTCATCAAGGATGGACTGTGAGCCCTGCCACCATGAAAGTTAAGGAGCGCAGGGTGATAAGTTGGATGTCACGCAGACCGCAAGCGTCCAACTGTCTGCGTAGCGGCAGGGTAGTTTGCGGGGAGTCAGTCCGGCGCAGATAGCGGAAGCGATATTTTTCAAGATGGGCGTGCTGGCAAAGCAGCTCTGGGATGCGCGGGTACAGATTTGCAGTATGTCTGGCGTGCATTCGTGCATGTCCCTTGTCTGGTGTGTCCATGTGCCAGAGGAGCTACAGGCATACTTGTGTCCTACCGCCATCGTGGTAGCCATTCCTCATGTTTCCGCAGGCTCGCAGCATCACCACGGCGGTCGAGCACGTATCGCTTTACGGCGTGATGTCGCAGCGCAATGCCACCGGTCCCATTTAGTGTCCTCTTCGCATTCTGCCAATCTCTGATGCGGCTAATGCTCAGGCTTTGCATTCAGGTCTTGTGTCCGCACGACACCCTCGAGTGAGGTTTTTGTGGCGTATCCAAGTAACAGCGAAGGAGCGGTGCAGTTAGCGAAGCATCTTCCCTGGCTTTTGCCTATGAGCGCTAACTCTACAGAGTAAGGCGGAGCGGCGATGCTGTCTTCAGGGACAGGGTGAGGCTGTTCCACAGATGGGCCAAGAATCGGGGCCGTGGCCCCTTGTGGCGGGCGGGTGGCAGAACGGATGTGCGTTTGGGTGAGGGGTGGAGCGTAAGGTTGTGGTGGTGCCTATTTTTGTGCGTGTTGGGCTGTGTGCGTGCGTGCGCTGTGTATTTCTTTCCAGGTTGAGCAAGCTAGTTTTCTATTTGCCTGTGATTGCAGGTAGTCATGTTAACACTAGTAGCAGCGTTGGTTTTGAAGCCGAAGGGTGTGGGGTGTCACTCTAAGTGAGCAGTGTTGAGGAGGACCAGGTGGGCACGCAAGAGGGTGTAATGGATGTTTTAGAAGGATGGGCTTGTAAGGGTTGAGCTTGGTCATTGTAGATGCTTGCGTAATAATGTAAACTAACGAAGGTGTTTGGAGTTATTTTTTACAAGCAGGGAATCAGAGCACTGATCCAGGTTCTGGCAAGCTGCACGTGTTTGGCCGGGATTTGAATCGGAGGATCGAGATTGCATTGTAGCAGGAAGCTCTGGAAGGAGAAAAATGTGAAGCGAAGCACGAGAGATGGACTGTCACTGTGCTTGTGTTAATCACCGTCATTGCTCTGAGTCCTTGCTGTGGTGATAGTTCAACACTGGAAACCTATGTATTAATGCCTAATGGTGGTGTTCTGTAAAGAAAGTAACAGCAAAGGCGAAATAACAAAGGAGGAGTTTTGCTCTGCTGGTTGTGAAATTTTTGTGTGTCAGTTATGATGTGGGTATTAGGGTTTGTCTTCCTTTTTGTGTTTGAGTTTTGTCCGGGGGGGGTGGGGGGAATTATTTTGTGTGTCCGTTGCTAGTGTTGTGTTTGTCTTCGCGTCTCTGAGTCCCTGGTGGCATTTAATGTTCTGTATTTTTTTTTGTGCTGTTTATATTCACAATGTTTGTATTAACAAGCTTAGTGTAGTCAAAATAAAATACTGGTTTAAAGAAAAAAAAACCAGAAGCAGCAGTAGAATATGTCACCTCCCTGGGAGTAGTAGTTAAAACAAAAAGAAATTAAATTTATTCATTAAAACTGAAAAAACCTACTCCCAGGGTGTGTGAAATTTTCTACTGCTGCACCAGACTTAGTATGTATAAATAAAGAATCATAGAATAATACTATATAGAATAATACTAACCTATACAATACAAAATGATACAGAAAAGTTACAGAACTCAAAATTTGCTCTTACATACCGTCCTTCCAGGACCTAAAACAACAATAGAATCAAGGGTACCCACATTAGAGAGGAACCACAACGCGTCCCATTCAGCACTCCCCTACCACTCTCTATGCTCCCCAATCCTCCAAGCCCTGCATTTTGAAAACTCGATGACCGGAAGAGCTCAACTATGGGCGGAAGTCCTCCGTGGGACCAGGAAGTCCTCCAAGTCCCCCGTGAGCCTTCATCTCTATGACCGGAAGTCCTTCAACGGACTTCAGGGGTCCGCCGATTCCGACGTGAAACATTGTCCCCAGAACCCGGAATTGTCCGAAAACCCTAATAAAACCATCCCCCGCCACCGGAAGTCCTCCAGACACACCGGAAGTCCGCCCATTCCGGCTAGAAACAGCCCACCCCGTGACCGGAAGCCTGCTAAAGAACCCGGAAGTGGGCCATTTTGAAAAACCGACACTACAGGGCGGAGCCTAGGGTTACAGCTGTACTCCTAGGCGGGGCCTAGCGTCAGGGGAAGAGCCTACGGTTAGGGTTAGCGTTACAGCACCCAGTACAGTCTAGGGTTACAGGAGCTATTAGGGCTTACAGTCATGGCGGTTAGGGAGTTGGGGGTTAGGGTCATTAGGGTCAGGGTTAGGGTCGTTAGGGGTCCGGGGTTAGGGGTCTGGGGTTAGGGTTAGGGTCATTAGGGTTACGGTTAGGGTTAGGGTTAGGTGTCGCCTGGCGTTGGCGTGACGACCTGGTTCAGGAACGGCACGACGATCAACCGCGGGTCGTTCGGTCCATCAGCTCACAGACACCAATGTGGTGGACGGCAAATGGCGTTTATTGGTGGGCAACAGAGCATTATATAGCTTAGGTTTACAACATCACATCCGTCTGCTTACGTCATAAATTAAACACTATTGGCTATTAGGAGAGGGGTCTTATCTTTCCGTACAGCGCGACATCTTCCGGCCGCCGGGCCCTAACTACCTACATGCGAGCCTCCAAAACGCGTGCCTGGCCTCAAACCTCCCTTGGTGGCCCTCGCACAGCCCCATTCACATTGGGGCTGCGGGCTCGCCAAGACGAGTAAGGGCTCGGCATAGCACCTTACGTCACTCTACCCTCGGCCAAAATCAGCATTCACCCTCAAAACTCCAAACGTCGAGCCCCTGCTCCCAGGCCAAAGGTGCCAGACCCAAAACGCGTGCCTGGCCTCAAACCTCCCTTGGTGGCTCTCGCACAGCCCCATTCACACTGGGGCTGCGGGCTCACCGAGACGAGCAAGGCCTCGACATAGCACCTTACGTCACTCTACCCTCGGCCAAAATCAGCATTCACCCTCAAAACTCCAAACGTCGAGCCCCTGCTCCCAGGCCAAAGGTGCCAGACCCAAAACGCGTGCCTGGCCTCAAACCTCCCTTGGTGGCCCTCGCACAGCCCCATTCACATTGGGGCTGCGGGCTCGCCGAGACGAGCAAGGCCTCGACATAGCACCTTACGTCACTCTACCCTCGGCCAAAATCAGCATTCACCCTCAAAACTCCAAACGTCGAGCCCCTGCTCCCAGGCCAAAGGTGCCAGACCCAAAACGCGTGCCTGGCCTCAAACCTCCCTTGGTGGCCCTCGCACAGCCCCATTCACATTGGGGCTGCGGGCTCGCCGAGACGAGCAAGGCCTCGACATAGCACCTTACGTCACTCTACCCTCGGCCAAAATCAGCATTCACCCTCAAAACTCCAAACGTCGAGCCCCTGCTCCCAGGCCAAAGGTGCCAGACCCAAAACGCGTGCCTGGCCTCAAACCTCCCTTGGTGGCCCTCGCACAGCCCCATTCACATTGGGGCTGCGGGCTCGCCGAGACGAGCAAGGCCTCGACATAGCACCTTACGTCACTCTACCCTCGGCCAAAATCAGCATTCACCCTCAAAACTCCAAACGTCGAGCCCCTGCTCCCAGGCCAAAGGTGCCAGACCCAAAACGCGTGCCTGGCCTCAAACCTCCCTTGGTGGCCCTCGCACAGCCCCATTCACCTTGGGGCTGCAGGCTCGCCGAGACGAGCAAGGGCTCGGCATAGCACCTTACGTCACTCTACCCTCGGCCAAAATCAGCATTCACCCTCAAAACTCCAAACGTCGAGCCCCTGCTCCCAGGCCAAAGGTGCCAGACCCAAAACGCGTGCCTGGCCTCAAACCTCCCTTGGTGGCTCTCGCACAGCCCCATTCACACTGGGGCTGCGGGCTCGCCGAGACGAGCAAGGCCTCGACATAGCACCTTACGTCACTCTACCCTCGGCCAAAATCAGCATTCACCCTCAAAACTCCAAACGTCGAGCCCCTGCTCCCAGGCCAAAGGTGCCAGACCCAAAACGCGTGCCTGGCCTCAAACCTCCCTTGGTGGCCCTCGCACAGCCCCATTCACCTTGGGGCTGCGGGCTCGCCGAGACGAGCAAGGCCTCGACATAGCACCTTACGTCACTCTACCCTCGGCCAAAATCAGCATTCACCCTCAAAACTCCAAACGTCGAGCCCCTGCTCCCAGGCCAAAGGTGCCAGACCCAAAACGCGTGCCTGGCCTCAAACCTCCCTTGGTGGCCCTCGCACAGCCCCATTCACATTGGGGCTGCGGGCTCGCCGAGACGAGCAAGGCCTCGACATAGCACCTTACGTCACTCTACCCTCGGCCAAAATCACCATTCACCCTCAAAACTCCAAACGTCGAGCCCCTGCTCCCAGGCCAAAGGTGCCAGACCCAAAACGCGTGCCTGGCCTCAAACCTCCCTTGGTGGCCCTCGCACAGCCCCATTCACATTGGGGCTGCGGGCTCGCCGAGACGAGCAAGGCCTCGACATAGCACCTTACGTCACTCTACCCTCGGCCAAAATCAGCATTCACCCTCAAAACTCCAAACGTCGAGCCCCTGCTCCCAGGCCAAAGGTGCCAGACCCAAAACGCGTGCCTGGCCTCAAACCTCCCTTGGTGGCCCTCGCACAGCCCCATTCACCTTGGGGCTGCGGGCTCGCCGAGACGAGCAAGGGCTCGGCATAGCACCTTACGTCACTCTACTCTCGGCCAAAATCACCATTCACCCTCAAAACTCCAAACGTCGAGCCCCTGCTCCCAGGCCAAAGGTGCCAGACCCAAAACGCGTGCCTGGCCTCAAACCTCCCTTGGTGGCCCTCGCACAGCCCCATTCACATTGGGGCTGCGGGCTCGCCGAGACGAGCAAGGCCTCGACATAGCACCTTACGTCACTCTACCCTCGGCCAAAATCAGCATTCACCCTCAAAACTCCAAACGTCGAGCCCCTGCTCCCAGGCCAAAGGTGCCAGACCCAAAACGTGTGCCTGGCCTCAAACCTCCCTTGGTGGCCCTCGCACAGCCCCATTCACATTGGGGCTGCGGGCTCGCCGAGACGAGCAAGGCCTCGACATAGCACCTTACGTCACTCTACCCTCGGCCAAAATCAGCATTCACCCTCAAAACTCCAAACGTCGAGCCCCTGCTCCCAGGCCAAAGGTGCCAGACCCAAAACGCGTGCCTGGCCTCAAACCTCCCTTGGTGGCTCTCGCATAGCCCCATTCACACTGGGGCTGCGGGCTCACCGAGACGAGCAAGGCCTCGACATAGCACCTTACGTCACTCTACCCTCGGCCAAAATCAGCATTCACCCTCAAAACTCCAAACGTCGAGCCCCTGCTCCCAGGCCAAAGGTGCCAGACCCAAAACGCGTGCCTGGCCTCAAACCTCCCTTGGTGGCCCTCGCACAGCCCCATTCACATTGGGGCTGCGGGCTCGCCGAGACGAGCAAGGGCTCGACATAGCACCTTACGTCACTCTACCCTCGGCCAAAATCAGCATTCACCCTCAAAACTCCAAACGTCGAGCCCCTGCTCCCAGGCCAAAGGTGCCAGACCCAAAACACGTGCCTGGCCTCAAACCTCCCTTGGTGGCCCTCGCACAGCCCCATTCACCTTGGGGCTGCGGGCTCGCCGAGACGAGCAAGGGCTCGGCATAGCACCTTACGTCACTCTACCCTCGGCCAAAATCACCATTCACCCTCAAAACTCCAAACGTCGAGCCCCTGCTCCCAGGCCAAAGGTGCCAGACCCAAAACGCGTGCCTGGCCTCAAACCTCCCTTGGTGGCCCTCGCACAGCCCCATTCACCTTGGGGCTGCGGGCTCGCCGAGACGAGCAAGGCCTCGACATAGCACCTTACGTCACTCTACCCTCGGCCAAAATCACCATTCACCCTCAAAACTCCAAACGTCGAGCCCCTGCTCCCAGGCCAAAGGTGCCAGACCCAAAACGCGTGCCTGGCCTCAAACCTCCCTTGGTGGCCCTCGCACAGCCCCATTCACCTTGGGGCTGCGGGCTCGCCGAGACGAGCAAGGGCTCGACATAGCACCTTACGTCACTCTACCCTCGGCCAAAATCAGCATTCACCCTCAAAACTCCAAACGTCGAGCCCCTGCTCCCAGGCCAAAGGTGCCAGACCCAAAACGCGTGCCTGGCCTCAAACCTCCCTTGGTGGCCCTCGCACAGCCCCATTCACCTTGGGGCTGCGGGCTCGCCGAGACGAGCAAGGCCTCGACATAGCACCTTACGTCACTCTACCCTCGGCCAAAATCACCATTCACCCTCAAAACTCCAAACGTCGAGCCCCTGCTCCCAGGCCAAAGGTGCCAGACCCAAAACGCGTGCCTGGCCTCAAACCTCCCTTGGTGGCCCTCGCACAGCCCCATTCACATTGGGGCTGCGGGCTCGCCGAGACGAGCAAGGGCTCGGCATAGCACCTTACGTCACTCTACCCTCGGCCAAAATCACCATTCACCCTCAAAACTCCAAACGTCGAGCCCCTGCTCCCAGGCCAAAGGTGCCAGACCCAAAACGCGTGCCTGGCCTCAAACCTCCCTTGGTGGCCCTCGCACAGCCCCATTCACCTTGGGGCTGCGGGCTCGCCGAGACGAGCAAGGCCTCGACATATCACCTTACGTCACTCTACTCTCGGCCAAAATCAGCATTCACCCTCAAAACTCCAAACGTCGAGCCCCTGCTCCCAGGCCAAAGGTGCCAGACCCAAAACGCGTGCCTGGCCTCAAACCTCCCTTGGTGGCCCTCGCACAGCCCCATTCACCTTGGGGCTGCGGGCTCGCCGAGACGAGCAAGGGCTCGACATAGCACCTTACGTCACTCTACCCTCGGCCAAAATCACCATTCACCCTCAAAACTCCAAACGTCGAGCCCCTGCTCCCAGGCCAAAGGTGCCAGACCCAAAACGCGTGCCTGGCCTCAAACCTCCCTTGGTGGCCCTCGCACAGCCCCATTCACATTGGGGCTGCGGGCTCGCCGAGACGAGCAAGGCCTCGGCATAGCACCTTACGTCACTCTACCCTCGGCCAAAATCAGCATTCACCCTCAAAACTCCAAACGTCGAGTCCCTGCTCCCAGGCCAAAGGTGCCAGACCCAAAACGCGTGCCTGGCCTCAAACCTCCCTTGGTGGCCCTCGCACAGCCCCATTCACCTTGGGGCTGCGGGCTCGCCGAGACGAGCAAGGCCTCGACATAGCACCTTACGTCACTCTACCCTCGGCCAAAATCAGCATTCACCCTCAAAACTCCAAACGTCGAGCCCCTGCTCCCAGGCCAAAGGTGCCAGACCCAAAACGCGTGCCTGGCCTCAAACCTCCCTTGGTGGCCCTCGCACAGCCCCATTCACATTGGGGCTGCGGGCTCGCCGAGACGAGCAAGGCCTCGACATAGCACCTTACGTCACTCTACTCTCGGCCAAAATCAGCATTCACCCTCAAAACTCCAAACGTCGAGCCCCTGCTCCCAGGCCAAAGGTGCCAGACCCAAAACGCGTGCCTGGCCTCAAACCTCCCTTGGTGGCCCTCGCACAGCCCCATTCACCTTGGGGCTGCGGGCTCGCCGAGACGAGCAAGGGCTCGACATAGCACCTTATGTCACTCTACCCTCGGCCAAAATCAGCATTCACCCTCAAAACTCCAAACGTCGAGCCCCTGCTCCCAGGCCAAAGGTGCCAGACCCAAAACGCGTGCCTGGCCTCAAACCTCCCTTGGTGGCCCTCGCACAGCCCCATTCACCTTGGGGCTGCGGGCTCGCCGAGACGAGCAAGGCCTCGACATAGCACCTTACGTCACTCTACTCTCGGCCAAAATCAGCATTCACCCTCAAAACTCCAAACGTCGAGCCCCTGCTCCCAGGCCAAAGGTGCCAGACCCAAAACGCGTGCCTGGCCTCAAACCTCCCTTGGTGGCCCTCGCACAGCCCCATTCACCTTGGGGCTGCGGGCTCGCCGAGACGAGCAAGGGCTCGACATAGCACCTTACGTCACTCTACCCTCGGCCAAAATCAGCATTCACCCTCAAAACTCCAAATGTCGAGCCCCTGCTCCCAGGCCAAAGGTGCCAGACCCAAAATGCATGCCTGGCCTCAAACCTCCCTTGGTGGCCCTCGCACAGCCCCATTCACCTTGGGGCTGCGGGCTCGCCGAGACGAGCAAGGGCTCGACATAGCACCTTACGTCACTCTACTCTCGGCCAAAATCAGCATTCACCCTCAAAACTCCAAACGTCGAGCCCCTGCTCCCAGGCCAAAGGTGCCAGACCCAAAACGCGTGCCTGGCCTCAAACCTCCCTTGGTGGCCCTCGCACAGCCCCATTCACATTGGGGCTGCGGGCTCGCCGAGACGAGCAAGGCCTCGACATAGCACCTTACGTCACTCTACCCTCGGCCAAAATCAGCATTCACCCTCAAAACTCCAAACGTCGAGCCCCTGCTCCCAGGCCAAAGGTGCCAGACCCAAAACGCGTGCCTGGCCTCAAACCTCCCTTGGTGGCCCTCGCACAGCCCCATTCACATTGGGGCTGCGGGCTCGCCGAGACGAGCAAGGGCTCGACATAGCACCTTACGTCACTCTACCCTCGGCCAAAATCAGCATTTACCCTCAAAACTCCAAACGTCGAGCCCCTGCTCCCAGGCCAAAGGTGCCAGACCCAAAACGCGTGCCTGGCCTCAAACCTCCCTTGGTGGCCCTCGCACAGCCCCATTCACATTGGGGCTGCGGGCTCGCCGAGACGAGCAAGGCCTCGACATAGCACCTTACGTCACTCTACCCTCGGCCAAAATCAGCATTCACCCTCAAAACTCCAAACGTCGAGCCCCTGCTCCCAGGCCAAAGGTGCCAGACCCAAAACGCGTGCCTGGCCTCAAACCTCCCTTGGTGGCCCTCGCACAGCCCCATTCACCTTGGGGCTGCAGGCTCGCCGAGACGAGCAAGGCCTCGGCATAGCACCTTACGTCACTCTACCCTCGGCCAAAATCAGCATTCACCCTCAAAACTCCAAACGTCGAGCCCCTGCTCCCAGGCCAAAGGTGCCAGACCCAAAACGCGTGCCTGGCCTCAAACCTCCCTTGGTGGCCCTCGCACAGCCCCATTCACACTGGGGCTGCGGGCTCGCCGAGACGAGCAAGGCCTCGACATAGCACCTTACGTCACTCTACCCTCGGCCAAAATCAGCATTCACCCTCAAAACTCCAAACGTCGAGCCCCTGCTCCCAGGCCAAAGGTGCCAGACCCAAAACGCGTGCCTGGCCTCAAACCTCCCTTGGTGGCCCTCGCACAGCCCCATTCACCTTGGGGCTGCGGGCTCGCCGAGACGAGCAAGGCCTCGACATAGCACCTTACGTCACTCTACCCTCGGCCAAAATCAGCATTCACCCTCAAAACTCCAAACGTCGAGCCCCTGCTCCCAGGCCAAAGGTGCCAGACCCAAAACGCGTGCCTGGCCTCAAACCTCCCTTGGTGGCCCTCGCACAGCCCCATTCACATTGGGGCTGCGGGCTCGCCGAGACGAGCAAGGCCTCGACATAGCACCTTACGTCACTCTACCCTCGGCCAAAATCACCATTCACCCTCAAAACTCCAAACGTCGAGCCCCTGCTCCCAGGCCAAAGGTGCCAGACCCAAAACGCGTGCCTGGCCTCAAACCTCCCTTGGTGGCCCTCGCACAGCCCCATTCACATTGGGGCTGCGGGCTCGCCGAGACGAGCAAGGCCTCGACATAGCACCTTACGTCACTCTACCCTCGGCCAAAATCAGCATTCACCCTCAAAACTCCAAACGTCGAGCCCCTGCTCCCAGGCCAAAGGTGCCAGACCCAAAACGCGTGCCTGGCCTCAAACCTCCCTTGGTGGCCCTCGCACAGCCCCATTCACCTTGGGGCTGCGGGCTCGCCGAGACGAGCAAGGCCTCGGCATAGCACCTTACGTCACTCTACCCTCGGCCAAAATCACCATTCACCCTCAAAACTCCAAACGTCGAGCCCCTGCTCCCAGGCCAAAGGTGCCAGACCCAAAACGCGTGCCTGGCCTCAAACCTCCCTTGGTGGCCCTCGCACAGCCCCATTCACATTGGGGCTGCGGGCTCGCCGAGACGAGCAAGGCCTCGACATAGCACCTTACGTCACTCTACCCTCGGCCAAAATCAGCATTCACCCTCAAAACTCCAAACGTCGAGCCCCTGCTCCCAGGCCAAAGGTGCCAGACCCAAAACGTGTGCCTGGCCTCAAACCTCCCTTGGTGGCCCTCGCACAGCCCCATTCACATTGGGGCTGCGGGCTCGCCGAGACGAGCAAGGCCTCGACATAGCACCTTACGTCACTCTACCCTCGGCCAAAATCAGCATTCACCCTCAAAACTCCAAACGTCGAGCCCCTGCTCCCAGGCCAAAGGTGCCAGACCCAAAACGCGTGCCTGGCCTCAAACCTCCCTTGGTGGCTCTCGCACAGCCCCATTCACATTGGGGCTGCGGGCTCACCGAGACGAGCAAGGCCTCGACATAGCACCTTACGTCACTCTACCCTCGGCCAAAATCAGCATTCACCCTCAAAACTCCAAACGTCGAGCCCCTGCTCCCAGGCCAAAGGTGCCAGACCCAAAACGCGTGCCTGGCCTCAAACCTCCCTTGGTGGCCCTCGCACAGCCCCATTCACATTGGGGCTGCGGGCTCGCCGAGACGAGCAAGGCCTCGACATAGCACCTTACGTCACTCTACTCTCGGCCAAAATCAGCATTCACCCTCAAAACTCCAAACGTCGAGCCCCTGCTCCCAGGCCAAAGGTGCCAGACCCAAAACGCGTGCCTGGCCTCAAACCTCCCTTGGTGGCCCTCGCACAGCCCCATTCACATTGGGGCTGCGGGCTCGCCGAGACGAGCAAGGCCTCGGCATAGCACCTTACGTCACTCTACCCTCGGCCAAAATCAGCATTCACCCTCAAAACTCCAAACGTCGAGTCCCTGCTCCCAGGCCAAAGGTGCCAGACCCAAAACGCGTGCCTGGCCTCAAACCTCCCTTGGTGGCCCTCGCACAGCCCCATTCACACTGGGGCTGCGGGCTCGCCGAGACGAGCAAGGCCTCGACATAGCACCTTACGTCACTCTACCCTCGGCCAAAATCAGCATTCACCCTCAAAACTCCAAACGTCGAGCCCCTGCTCCCAGGCCAAAGGTGCCAGACCCAAAACGCGTGCCTGGCCTCAAACCTCCCTTGGTGGCCCTCGCACAGCCCCATTCACCTTGGGGCTGCGGGCTCGCCGAGACGAGCAAGGCCTCGACATAGCACCTTACGTCACTCTACCCTCGGCCAAAATCAGCATTCACCCTCAAACTCCAAACGTCGAGCCCCTGCTCCCAGGCCAAAGGTGCCAGACCCAAAACGCGTGCCTGGCCTCAAACCTCCCTTGGTGGCCCTCGCACAGCCCCATTCACATTGGGGCTGCGGGCTCGCCGAGACGAGCAAGGCCTCGACATAGCACCTTACGTCACTCTACCCTCGGCCAAAATCAGCATTCACCCTCAAAAACTCCAAACGTCGAGCCCCTGCTCCCAGGCCAAAGGTGCCAGACCCAAAACGCGTGCCTGGCCTCAAACCTCCCTTGGTGGCCCTCGCACAGCCCCATTCACATTGGGGCTGCGGGCTCGCCGAGACGAGCAAGGCCTCGACATAGCACCTTACGTCACTCTACCCTCGGCCAAAATCAGCATTCACCCTCAAAACTCCAAACGTCGAGCCCCTGCTCCCAGGCCAAAGGTGCCAGACCCAAAACGCGTGCCTGGCCTCAAACCTCCCTTGGTGGCCCTCGCACAGCCCCATTCACCTTGGGGCTGCGGGCTCGCCGAGACGAGCAAGGCCTCGGCATAGCACCTTACGTCACTCTACCCTCGGCCAAAATCACCATTCACCCTCAAAACTCCAAACGTCGAGCCCCTGCTCCCAGGCCAAAGGTGCCAGACCCAAAACGCGTGCCTGGCCTCAAACCTCCCTTGGTGGCCCTCGCACAGCCCCATTCACATTGGGGCTGCGGGCTCGCCGAGACGAGCAAGGCCTCGACATAGCACCTTACGTCACTCTACCCTCGGCCAAAATCAGCATTCACCCTCAAAACTCCAAACGTCGAGCCCCTGCTCCCAGGCCAAAGGTGCCAGACCCAAAACGTGTGCCTGGCCTCAAACCTCCCTTGGTGGCCCTCGCACAGCCCCCATTCACATTGGGGCTGCGGGCTCGCCGAGACGAGCAAGGCCTCGACATAGCACCTTACGTCACTCTACCCTCGGCCAAAATCAGCATTCACCCTCAAAACTCCAAACGTCGAGCCCCTGCTCCCAGGCCAAAGGTGCCAGACCCAAAACGCGTGCCTGGCCTCAAACCTCCCTTGGTGGCTCTCGCACAGCCCCATTCACATTGGGGCTGCGGGCTCTCCGAGACGAGCAAGGCCTCGACATAGCACCTTACGTCACTCTACCCTCGGCCAAAATCAGCATTCACCCTCAAAACTCCAAACGTCGAGCCCCTGCTCCCAGGCCAAAGGTGCCAGACCCAAAACGCGTGCCTGGCCTCAAACCTCCCTTGGTGGCCCTCGCACAGCCCCATTCACCTTGGGGCTGCGGGCTCGCCGAGACGAGCAAGGGCTCGACATAGCACCTTACGTCACTCTACCCTCGGCCAAAATCAGCATTCACCCTCAAAACTCCAAACGTCGAGCCCCTGCTCCCAGGCCAAAGGTGCCAGACCCAAAACACGTGCCTGGCCTCAAACCTCCCTTGGTGGCCCTCGCACAGCCCCATTCACCTTGGGGCTGCGGGCTCGCCGAGACGAGCAAGGCCTCGCATAGCACCTTACGTCACTCTACCCTCGGCCAAAATCACCATTCACCCTCAAACTCCAAACGTCGAGCCCCTGCTCCCAGGCCAAAGGTGCCAGACCCAAAACGCGTGCCTGGCCTCAAACCTCCCTTGGTGGCCCTCGCACAGCCCCATTCACCTTGGGGCTGCGGGCTCGCCGAGACGAGCAAGGCCTCGACATAGCACCTTACGTCACTCTACCCTCGGCCAAAATCACCATTCACCCTCAAAACTCCAAACGTCGAGCCCCTGCTCCCAGGCCAAAGGTGCCAGACCCAAAACGCGTGCCTGGCCTCAAACCTCCCTTGGTGGCCCTCGCACAGCCCCATTCACCTTGGGGCTGCGGGCTCGCCGAGACGAGCAAGGCTCGACATAGCACCTTACGTCACTCTACCCTCGGCCAAAATCAGCATTCACCCTCAAAAACTCCAAACGTCGAGCCCCTGCTCCCAGGCCAAAGGTGCAGACCCAAAACGCGTGCCTGGCCTCAAACCTCCCTTGGTGGCCCTCGCACAGCCCCATTCACCTTGGGGCTGCGGGCTCGCCGAGACGAGCAAGGCCTCGACATAGCACCTTACGTCACTCTACCCTCGGCCAAAATCACCATTCACCCTCAAAACTCCAAACGTCGAGCCCCTGCTCCCAGGCCAAAGGTGCCAGACCCAAAACGCGTGCCTGGCCTCAAACCTCCCTTGGTGGCCCTCGCACAGCCCCATTCACATTGGGGCTGCGGGCTCGCCGAGACGAGCAAGGCCTCGACATAGCACCTTACGTCACTCTACCCTCGGCCAAAATCAGCATTCACCCTCAAAACTCCAAACGTCGAGCCCCTGCTCCCAGGCCAAAGGTGCCAGACCCAAAACGCGTGCCTGGCCTCAAACCTCCCTTGGTGGCCCTCGCACAGCCCCATTCACATTGGGGCTGCGGGCTCGCCGAGACGAGCAAGGCCTCGACATAGCACCTTACGTCACTCTACCCTCGGCCAAAATCAGCATTCACCCTCAAAACTCCAAACGTCGAGCCCCTGCTCCCAGGCCAAAGGTGCCAGACCCAAAACGCGTGCCTGGCCTCAAACCTCCCTTGGTGGCCCTCGCACAGCCCCATTCACATTGGGGCTGCGGGCTCGCCGAGACGAGCAAGGCCTCGACATAGCACCTTACGTCACTCTACCCTCGGCCAAAATCAGCATTCACCCTCAAAACTCCAAACGTCGAGCCCCTGCTCCCAGGCCAAAGGTGCCAGACCCAAAACGCGTGCCTGGCCTCAAACCTCCCTTGGTGGCCCTCGCACAGCCCCATTCACATTGGGGCTGCGGGCTCGCCGAGACGAGCAAGGCCTCGACATAGCACCTTACGTCACTCTACCCTCGGCCAAAATCAGCATTCACCCTCAAAACTCCAAACGTCGAGCCCCTGCTCCCAGGCCAAAGGTGCCAGACCCAAAACGCGTGCCTGGCCTCAAACCTCCCTTGGTGGCCCTCGCACAGCCCCATTCACCTTGGGGCTGCGGGCTCGCCGAGACGAGCAAGGCCTCGACATAGCACCTTACGTCACTCTACCCTCGGCCAAAATCAGCATTCACCCTCAAAACTCCAAACGTCGAGCCCCTGCTCCCAGGCCAAAGGTGCCAGACCCAAAACGCGTGCCTGGCCTCAAACCTCCCTTGGTGGCCCTCGCACAGCCCCATTCACATTGGGGCTGCGGGCTCGCCGAGACGAGCAAGGCCTCGACATAGCACCTTACGTCACTCTACCCTCGGCCAAAATCAGCATTCACCCTCAAAACTCCAAACGTCGAGCCCCTGCTCCCAGGCCAAAGGTGCCAGACCCAAAACGCGTGCCTGGCCTCAAACCTCCCTTGGTGGCCCTCGCACAGCCCCATTCACATTGGGGCTGCGGGCTCGCCGAGACGAGCAAGGCCTCGACATAGCACCTTACGTCACTCTACCCTCGGCCAAAATCAGCATTCACCCTCAAAACTCCAAACGTCGAGCCCCTGCTCCCAGGCCAAAGGTGCCAGACCCAAAACGCGTGCCTGGCCTCAAACCTCCCTTGGTGGCCCTCGCACAGCCCCATTCACATTGGGGCTGCGGGCTCGCCGAGACGAGCAAGGCCTCGACATAGCACCTTACGTCACTCTACCCTCGGCCAAAATCAGCATTCACCCTCAAAACTCCAAACGTCGAGCCCCTGCTCCCAGGCCAAAGGTGCCAGACCCAAAACGCGTGCCTGGCCTCAAACCTCCCTTGGTGGCCCTCGCACAGCCCCATTCACATTGGGGCTGCGGGCTCGCCGAGACGAGCAAGGCCTCGACATAGCACCTTACGTCACTCTACCCTCGGCCAAAATCAGCATTCACCCTCAAAACTCCAAACGTCGAGCCCCTGCTCCCAGGCCAAAGGTGCCAGACCCAAAACGCGTGCCTGGCCTCAAACCTCCCTTGGTGGCCCTCGCACAGCCCCATTCACATTGGGGCTGCGGGCTCGCCGAGACGAGCAAGGCCTCGACATAGCACCTTACGTCACTCTACCCTCGGCCAAAATCAGCATTCACCCTCAAAACTCCAAACGTCGAGCCCCTGCTCCCAGGCCAAAGGTGCCAGACCCAAAACGCGTGCCTGGCCTCAAACCTCCCTTGGTGGCCCTCGCACAGCCCCATTCACATTGGGGCTGCGGGCTCGCCGAGACGAGCAAGGCCTCGACATAGCACCTTACGTCACTCTACCCTCGGCCAAAATCAGCATTCACCCTCAAAACTCCAAACGTCGAGCCCCTGCTCCCAGGCCAAAGGTGCCAGACCCAAAACGCGTGCCTGGCCTCAAACCTCCCTTGGTGGCCCTCGCACAGCCCCATTCACATTGGGGCTGCGGGCTCGCCGAGACGAGCAAGGCCTCGACATAGCACCTTACGTCACTCTACCCTCGGCCAAAATCAGCATTCACCCTCAAAACTCCAAACGTCGAGCCCCTGCTCCCAGGCCAAAGGTGCCAGACCCAAAACGCGTGCCTGGCCTCAAACCTCCCTTGGTGGCCCTCGCACAGCCCCATTCACATTGGGGCTGCGGGCTCGCCGAGACGAGCAAGGCCTCGACATAGCACCTTACGTCACTCTACCCTCGGCCAAAATCAGCATTCACCCTCAAAACTCCAAACGTCGAGCCCCTGCTCCCAGGCCAAAGGTGCCAGACCCAAAACGCGTGCCTGGCCTCAAACCTCCCTTGGTGGCCCTCGCACAGCCCCATTCACATTGGGGCTGCGGGCTCGCCGAGACGAGCAAGGCCTCGACATAGCACCTTACGTCACTCTACCCTCGGCCAAAATCAGCATTCACCCTCAAAACTCCAAACGTCGAGCCCCTGCTCCCAGGCCAAAGGTGCCAGACCCAAAACGCGTGCCTGGCCTCAAACCTCCCTTGGTGGCCCTCGCACAGCCCCATTCACATTGGGGCTGCGGGCTCGCCGAGACGAGCAAGGCCTCGACATAGCACCTTACGTCACTCTACCCTCGGCCAAAATCAGCATTCACCCTCAAAACTCCAAACGTCGAGCCCCTGCTCCCAGGCCAAAGGTGCCAGACCCAAAACGCGTGCCTGGCCTCAAACCTCCCTTGGTGGCCCTCGCACAGCCCCATTCACATTGGGGCTGCGGGCTCGCCGAGACGAGCAAGGCCTCGACATAGCACCTTACGTCACTCTACCCTCGGCCAAAATCAGCATTCACCCTCAAAACTCCAAACGTCGAGCCCCTGCTCCCAGGCCAAAGGTGCCAGACCCAAAACGCGTGCCTGGCCTCAAACCTCCCTTGGTGGCCCTCGCACAGCCCCATTCACATTGGGGCTGCGGGCTCGCCGAGACGAGCAAGGCCTCGACATAGCACCTTACGTCACTCTACCCTCGGCCAAAATCAGCATTCACCCTCAAAACTCCAAACGTCGAGCCCCTGCTCCCAGGCCAAAGGTGCCAGACCCAAAACGCGTGCCTGGCCTCAAACCTCCCTTGGTGGCCCTCGCACAGCCCCATTCACATTGGGGCTGCGGGCTCGCCGAGACGAGCAAGGCCTCGACATAGCACCTTACGTCACTCTACCCTCGGCCAAAATCAGCATTCACCCTCAAAACTCCAAACGTCGAGCCCCTGCTCCCAGGCCAAAGGTGCCAGACCCAAAACGCGTGCCTGGCCTCAAACCTCCCTTGGTGGCCCTCGCACAGCCCCATTCACATTGGGGCTGCGGGCTCGCCGAGACGAGCAAGGCCTCGACATAGCACCTTACGTCACTCTACCCTCGGCCAAAATCAGCATTCACCCTCAAAACTCCAAACGTCGAGCCCCTGCTCCCAGGCCAAAGGTGCCAGACCCAAAACGCGTGCCTGGCCTCAAACCTCCCTTGGTGGCCCTCGCACAGCCCCATTCACATTGGGGCTGCGGGCTCGCCGAGACGAGCAAGGCCTCGACATAGCACCTTACGTCACTCTACCCTCGGCCAAAATCAGCATTCACCCTCAAAACTCCAAACGTCGAGCCCCTGCTCCCAGGCCAAAGGTGCCAGACCCAAAACGCGTGCCTGGCCTCAAACCTCCCTTGGTGGCCCTCGCACAGCCCCATTCACATTGGGGCTGCGGGCTCGCCGAGACGAGCAAGGCCTCGACATAGCACCTTACGTCACTCTACCCTCGGCCAAAATCAGCATTCACCCTCAAAACTCCAAACGTCGAGCCCCTGCTCCCAGGCCAAAGGTGCCAGACCCAAAACGCGTGCCTGGCCTCAAACCTCCCTTGGTGGCCCTCGCACAGCCCCATTCACATTGGGGCTGCGGGCTCGCCGAGACGAGCAAGGCCTCGACATAGCACCTTACGTCACTCTACCCTCGGCCAAAATCAGCATTCACCCTCAAAACTCCAAACGTCGAGCCCCTGCTCCCAGGCCAAAGGTGCCAGACCCAAAACGCGTGCCTGGCCTCAAACCTCCCTTGGTGGCCCTCGCACAGCCCCATTCACATTGGGGCTGCGGGCTCGCCGAGACGAGCAAGGCCTCGACATAGCACCTTACGTCACTCTACCCTCGGCCAAAATCAGCATTCACCCTCAAAACTCCAAACGTCGAGCCCCTGCTCCCAGGCCAAAGGTGCCAGACCCAAAACGCGTGCCTGGCCTCAAACCTCCCTTGGTGGCCCTCGCACAGCCCCATTCACATTGGGGCTGCGGGCTTGCCGAGACGAGCAAGGCCTCGACATAGCACCTTACGTCACTCTACCCTCGGCCAAAATCAGCATTCACCCTCAAAACTCCAAACGTCGAGCCCCTGCTCCCAGGCCAAAGGTGCCAGACCCAAAACGCGTGCCTGGCCTCAAACCTCCCTTGGTGGCCCTCGCACAGCCCCATTCACATTGGGGCTGCGGGCTCGCCGAGACGAGCAAGGCCTCGACATAGCACCTTACGTCACTCTACCCTCGGCCAAAATCAGCATTCACCCTCAAAACTCCAAACGTCGAGCCCCTGCTCCCAGGCCAAAGGTGCCAGACCCAAAACGCGTGCCTGGCCTCAAACCTCCCTTGGTGGCCCTCGCACAGCCCCATTCACATTGGGGCTGCGGGCTCGCCGAGACGAGCAAGGCCTCGACATAGCACCTTACGTCACTCTACCCTCGGCCAAAATCAGCATTCACCCTCAAAACTCCAAACGTCGAGCCCCTGCTCCCAGGCCAAAGGTGCCAGACCCAAAACGCGTGCCTGGCCTCAAACCTCCCTTGGTGGCCCTCGCACAGCCCCATTCACATTGGGGCTGCGGGCTCGCCGAGACGAGCAAGGCCTCGACATAGCACCTTACGTCACTCTACCCTCGGCCAAAATCAGCATTCACCCTCAAAACTCCAAACGTCGAGCCCCTGCTCCCAGGCCAAAGGTGCCAGACCCAAAACGCGTGCCTGGCCTCAAACCTCCCTTGGTGGCCCTCGCACAGCCCCATTCACATTGGGGCTGCGGGCTCGCCGAGACGAGCAAGGCCTCGACATAGCACCTTACGTCACTCTACCCTCGGCCAAAATCAGCATTCACCCTCAAAACTCCAAACGTCGAGCCCCTGCTCCCAGGCCAAAGGTGCCAGACCCAAAACGCGTGCCTGGCCTCAAACCTCCCTTGGTGGCCCTCGCACAGCCCCATTCACATTGGGGCTGCGGGCTCGCCGAGACGAGCAAGGCCTCGACATAGCACCTTACGTCACTCTACCCTCGGCCAAAATCAGCATTCACCCTCAAAACTCCAAACGTCGAGCCCCTGCTCCCAGGCCAAAGGTGCCAGACCCAAAACGCGTGCCTGGCCTCAAACCTCCCTTGGTGGCCCTCGCACAGCCCCATTCACATTGGGGCTGCGGGCTCGCCGAGACGAGCAAGGCCTCGACATAGCACCTTACGTCACTCTACCCTCGGCCAAAATCAGCATTCACCCTCAAAACTCCAAACGTCGAGCCCCTGCTCCCAGGCCAAAGGTGCCAGACCCAAAACGCGTGCCTGGCCTCAAACCTCCCTTGGTGGCCCTCGCACAGCCCCATTCACATTGGGGCTGCGGGCTCGCCGAGACGAGCAAGGCCTCGACATAGCACCTTACGTCACTCTACCCTCGGCCAAAATCAGCATTCACCCTCAAAACTCCAAACGTCGAGCCCCTGCTCCCAGGCCAAAGGTGCCAGACCCAAAACGCGTGCCTGGCCTCAAACCTCCCTTGGTGGCCCTCGCACAGCCCCATTCACATTGGGGCTGCGGGCTCGCCGAGACGAGCAAGGCCTCGACATAGCACCTTACGTCACTCTACCCTCGGCCAAAATCAGCATTCACCCTCAAAACTCCAAACGTCGAGCCCCTGCTCCCAGGCCAAAGGTGCCAGACCCAAAACGCGTGCCTGGCCTCAAACCTCCCTTGGTGGCCCTCGCACAGCCCCATTCACATTGGGGCTGCGGGCTCGCCGAGACGAGCAAGGCCTCGACATAGCACCTTACGTCACTCTACCCTCGGCCAAAATCAGCATTCACCCTCAAAACTCCAAACGTCGAGCCCCTGCTCCCAGGCCAAAGGTGCCAGACCCAAAACGCGTGCCTGGCCTCAAACCTCCCTTGGTGGCCCTCGCACAGCCCCATTCACATTGGGGCTGCGGGCTCGCCGAGACGAGCAAGGCCTCGACATAGCACCTTACGTCACTCACTCTACCCTCGGCCAAAATCAGCATTCACCCTCAAAACTCCAAACGTCGAGCCCCTGCTCCCAGGCCAAAGGTGCCAGACCCAAAACGCGTGCCTGGCCTCAAACCTCCCTTGGTGGCCCTCGCACAGCCCCATTCACATTGGGGCTGCGGGCTCGCCGAGACGAGCAAGGCCTCGACATAGCACCTTACGTCACTCTACCCTCGGCCAAAATCAGCATTCACCCTCAAAACTCCAAACGTCGAGCCCCTGCTCCCAGGCCAAAGGTGCCAGACCCAAAACGCGTGCCTGGCCTCAAACCTCCCTTGGTGGCCCTCGCACAGCCCCATTCACATTGGGGCTGCGGGCTCGCCGAGACGAGCAAGGCCTCGACATAGCACCTTACGTCACTCTACCCTCGGCCAAAATCAGCATTCACCCTCAAAACTCCAAACGTCGAGCCCCTGCTCCCAGGCCAAAGGTGCCAGACCCAAAACGCGTGCCTGGCCTCAAACCTCCCTTGGTGGCCCTCGCACAGCCCCATTCACATTGGGGCTGCGGGCTCGCCGAGACGAGCAAGGCCTCGACATAGCACCTTACGTCACTCTACCCTCGGCCAAAATCAGCATTCACCCTCAAAACTCCAAACGTCGAGCCCCTGCTCCCAGGCCAAAGGTGCCAGACCCAAAACGCCTGCCTGGCCTCAAACCTCCCTTGGTGGCCCTCGCACAGCCCCACTCACATTGGGGGCTGCGGGCTCGCCGAGACGAGCAAGGCCTCGACATAGCACCTTACGTCACTCTACCCTCGGCCAAAATCAGCATTCACCCTCAAAACTCCAACGTCGAGCCCCTGCTCCCAGGCCAAAGGTGCCAGACCCAAAACGCGTGCCTGGCCTCAAACCTCCCTTGGTGGCCCTCGCACAGCCCCATTCACATTGGGGCTGCGGGCTCGCCGAGACGAGCAAGGCCTCGACATAGCACCTTACGTCACTCTACCCTCGGCCAAAATCAGCATTCACCCTCAAAACTCCAAACGTCGAGCCCCTGCTCCCAGGCCAAAGGTGCCAGACCCAAAACGCGTGCCTGGCCTCAAACCTCCCTTGGTGGCCCTCGCACAGCCCCATTCACATTGGGGCTGCGGGCTCGCCGAGACGAGCAAGGCCTCGACATAGCACCTTACGTCACTCTACCCTCGGCCAAAATCAGCATTCACCCTCAAAACTCCAAACGTCGAGCCCCTGCTCCCAGGCCAAAGGTGCCAGACCCAAAACGCGTGCCTGGCCTCAAACCTCCCTTGGTGGCCCTCGCACAGCCCCATTCACATTGGGGCTGCGGGCTCGCCGAGACGAGCAAGGCCTCGACATAGCACCTTACGTCACTCTACCCTCGGCCAAAATCAGCATTCACCCTCAAAACTCCAAACGTCGAGCCCCTGCTCCCAGGCCAAAGGTGCCAGACCCAAAACGCGTGCCTGGCCTCAAACCTCCCTTGGTGGCCCTCGCACAGCACCATTCACACTGGGGCTGCGGGCTCGCCGAGACGAGCAAGGCCTCGACATAGCACCTTACGTCACTCTACCCTCGGCCAAAATCAGCATTCACCCTCAAAACTCCAAACGTCGAGCCCCTGCTCCCAGGCCAAAGGTGCCAGACCCATAACGCGTGCCTGGCCTCAAACCTCCCTTGGTGGCCCTCGCACAGCACCATTCACACTGGGGCTGCGGGCTCGCCGAGACGAGCAAGGCCTCGACATAGCACCTTACGTCACTCTACCCTCGGCCAAAATCAGCATTCACCCTCAAAAACTCCAAACGTCGAGCCCCTGCTCCCAGGCCAAAGGTGCCAGACCCAAAACGCGTGCCTGGCCTCAAACCTCCCTTGGTGGCCCTCGCACAGCCCCATTCACATGGGGGCTGCGGGCTCGCCGAGACGAGCAAGGCCTCGACATAGCACCTTACGTCACTCTACCCTCGGCCAAAATCACCATTCACCCTCAAAACTCCAAACGTCGAGCCCCTGCTCCCAGGCCAAAGGTGCCAGACCCAAAACGCGTGCCTGGCCTCAAACCTCCCTTGGTGGCCCTCGCACAGCCCCATTCACATTGGGGCTGCGGGCTCGCCGAGACGAGCAAGGCCTCGACATAGCACCTTACGTCACTCTACCCTCGGCCAAAATCAGCATCACCCTCAAAACTCCAAACGTCGAGCCCCTGCTCCCAGGCCAAAGGTGCCAGACCCAAAACGCGTGCCTGGCCTCAAACCTCCCTGGTGGCCCTCGCACAGCCCCATTCACATTGGGGCTGCGGGCTCGCCGAGCCGAGCAAGGCCTCGACATAGCACCTTACGTCACTCTACCCTCGGCCAAAAGCAGCATTCACCCTCAAAACTCCAAACGTCGAGCCCCTAGCTCCCAGGCCAAAGGTGCCAGACCCAAAACGCGTGCCTGGCCTCAAACCTCCCTTGGTGGCCCTCGCACAGCCCCACTCACACTGGGGGCTGCGGGCTCGCCGAGACGAGCAAGGCCTCGACATAGCACCTTACGTCACTCTACCCTCGGCCAAAATCACCATTCACCCTCAAAACTCCAAACGTCGAGCCCCTGCTCCCAGGCCAAAGGTGCCAGACCCAAAACGCGTGCCTGGCCTCAAACCTCCCTTGGTGGCCCTCGCACAGCCCCATTCACACTGGGGCTGCGGGCTCGCCGAGACGAGCAAGGCCTCGACATAGCACCTTACGTCACTCTACCCTCGGCCAAAATCACCATTCACCCTCAAAACTCCAAACGTCGAGCCCCTGCTCCCAGGCCAAAGGTGCCAGACCCAAAACGCGTGCCTGGCCTCAAACCTCCCTTGGTGGCCCTCGCACAGCCCCACTCACATTGGGGCTGCGGGCTCGCCGAGACGAGCAAGGCCTCGACATAGCACCTTACGTCACTCTACCCTCGGCCAAAATCAGCATTCACCCTCAAAACTCCAAACGTCGAGCCCCTGCTCCCAGGCCAAAGGTGCCAGACCCAAAACGCGTGCCTGGCCTCAAACCTCCCTTGGTGGCCCTCGCACAGCCCCATTCACACTGGGGCTGCGGGCTCGCCGAGACGAGCAAGGCCTCGACATAGCACCTTACGTCACTCTACCCTCGGCCAAAATCAGCATTCACCCTCAAAACTCCAAACGTCGAGCCCCTGCTCCCAGGCCAAAGGTGCCAGACCCAAAACGCGTGCCTGGCCTCAAACCTCCCTTGGTGGCCCTCGCACAGCACCATTCACATTGGGGCTGCGGGCTCGCCGAGACGAGCAAGGCCTCGACATAGCACCTTACGTCACTCTACCCTCGGCCAAAATCAGCATTCACCCTCAAAACTCCAAACGTCGAGCCCCTGCTCCCAGGCCAAAGGTGCCAGACCCAAAACGCGGCCTGGCCTCAAACCTCCCTTGGTGGCCCTCGCACAGCACCATTCACATTGGGGCTGCGGGCTCGCCGAGACGAGCAAGGCCTCGACATAGCACCTTACCTCACTCTACTCTCGGCCAAAATCACCATTCACCCTCAAAACTCCAAACGTCGAGCCCCTGCTCCCAGGCCAAAGGTGCCAGACCCAAAACGCGTGCCTGGCCTCAAACCTCCCTTGGTGGCCCTCGCACAGCCTCATTCACACTGGGGCTGCGGGCTCGCCGAGACGAGCAAGGCCTCGACATAGCACCTTACGTCACTCTACCCTCGGCCAAAATCACCATTCACCCTCAAAACTCCAAACGTCGAGCCCCTGCTCCCAGGCCAAAGGTGCCAGACCCAAAACGCGTGCCTGGCCTCAAACCTCCCTTGGTGGCCCTCGCACAGCCCCATTCACATTGGGGCTGCGGGCTCGCCGAGACGAGCAAGGCCTCGACATAGCACCTTACGTCACTCTACTCTCGGCCAAAATCAGCATTCACCCTCAAAACTCCAAACGTCGAGCCCCCTGCTCCCAGGCCAAAGGTGCCAGACCCAAAACGCGTGCCTGGCCTCAAACCTCCCTTGTGGGCCCTCGCACAGCCCCATTCACATTGGGGGCTGCGGGCTCGCCGAGACGAGCAAGGCCTCGACATAGCACCTTACGTCACTCTACCCTCGGCCAAAATCACATTCACCCTCAAAACTCCAAACGTCGAGCCCCTGCTCCCAGGCCAAAGGTGCCAACCCAAAACGCGTGCCTGGCCTCAAACCTCCCTTGGTGGCCCTCGCACTGCCCCATTCACATTGGGGCTGCGGGCTCGCCGAGACGAGCAAGGCCTCGACATAGCACCTTACGTCACTCTACTCTCGGCCAAAATCAGCATTCACCCTCAAAACTCCAAACGTCGAGCCCCTGCTCCCAGGCCAAAGGTGCCAGACCCAAAACGCGTGCCTGGCCTCAAACCTCCCTTGGTGGCCCTCGCACAGCCCCATTCACATTGGGGCTGCGGGCTCGCCGAGACGAGCAAGGCCTCGACATAGCACCTTACGTCACTCTACCCTCGGCCAAAATCAGCATTCACCCTCAAAACTCCAAACGTCGAGCCCCCTGCTCCCAGGCCAAAGGTGCCAGACCCAAAACGCGTGCCGGCCTCAAACCTCCCTTGGTGGCCCTCGCACAGCCCCATTCACCTGGGGGCTGCGGGCTCGCCGAGACGAGCAAGGCCTCGACATAGCACCTTACGTCACTCTACCCTCGGCCAAAATCAGCATTCACCCTCAAAAACTCCAAACGTCGAGCCCCTGCTCCCAGGCCAAAGGTGCCAGACCCAAACGCGTGCCTGGCCTCAAACCTCCCTTGGTGGCCCTCGCACAGCCCCATTCACCTGGGGGCTGCGGGCTCGCCGAGACGAGCAAGGCCTCGACATAGCACCTTACGTCACTCTACCCTCGGCCAAAATCAGCATTCACCCTCAAAACTCCAAACGTCGAGCCCCTGCTCCCAGGCCAAAGGTGCCAGACCCAAAACGCGTGCCTGGCCTCAAACCTCCCTTGGTGGCCCTCGCACAGCCCCACTCACATTGGGGCTGCGGGCTCGCCGAGACGAGCAAGGCCTCGACATAGCACCTTACGTCACTCTACCCTCGGCCAAAATCAGCATTCACCCTCAAAACTCCAAACGTCGAGCCCCTGCTCCCAGGCCAAAGGTGCCAGACCCAAAACGCGTGCCTGGCCTCAAACCTCCCTTGGTGGCCCTCGCACAGCACCATTCACATTGGGGCTGCGGGCTCGCCGAGACGAGCAAGGCCTCGACATAGCACCTTACGTCACTCTACCCTCGGCCAAAATCAGCATTCACCCTCAAAACTCCAAACGTCGAGCCCCTGCTCCCAGGCCAAAGGTGCCAGACCCAAAACGCGTGCCTGGCCTCAAACCTCCCTTGGTGGCCCTCGCACAGCCCCAATCACATTGGGGCTGCGGGCTCGCCGAGACGAGCAAGGCCTCGACATAGCACCTTACGTCACTCTACTCTCGGCCAAAATCAGCATTCACCCTCAAAACTCCAAACGTCGAGCCCCTGCTCCCAGGCCAAAGGTGCCAGACCCAAAACGCGTGCCAGGCCTCAAACCTCCCTTGGTGGCCCTCGCACAGCACCATTCACATTGGGGCTGCGGGCTCTCCGAGACGAGCAAGGCCTCGACATAGCACCTTACGTCACTCTACCCGCGGCCAAAATCAGCATTCACCCTCAAAACTCAAAACGTCGAGCCCCTGCTCCCAGGCCAAAGGTGCCAGACCCAAAACGCGTGCCTGGCCTCAAACCTCCCTTGGTGGCCCTCGCACAGCCCCACTCACATTGGGGCTGCGGGCTCGCCGAGACGAGCAAAGCCTCGACATAGCACCTTACGTCACTCTACCCTCGGCCAAAATCAGCATTCACCCTCAAAACGCCAAACGTCGAGCCCCTGCTCCCAGGCCAAAGGTGCCAGACCCAAAACGCGTGCCTGGCCTCAACCTCCCTTGGTGGCCCTCGCACAGCCCCATTCACATTGGGGCTGCGGGCTCGCCGAGACGAGCAAGGCCTCGACATAGCACCTTACGTCACTCTACTCTCGGCCAAAATCAGCATTCACCCTCAAAACTCCAAACGTCGACCCCTGCTCCCAGGCCAAAGGTGCCAGACCCAAACGCGTGCCTGGCCTCAAACCTCCCTTGGTGGCCCTCGCACAGCCCAATTCACACTGGGGCTGCGGGCTCGCCGAGACGAGCAAGGCCTCGACATAGCACCTTACGTCACTCTACCCTCGGCCAAAATCAGCATTCACCCTCATAACTCCAAACGTCGAGCCCCTGCTCCCAGGCCAAAGGTGCCAGACCCAAAACGCGTGCCTGGCCTCTAACCTCCCTTGGTGGCCCTCGCTCAGCCCCATTCACATTGGGGCTGCGGGCTCGCCGAGACGAGCAAGGCCTCGACATAGCACCTTACGTCACTCTACCCTCGGCCAAAATCAGCATTCACCCTCAAAACTCCAAACGTCGAGCCCCTGCTCCCAGGCCAAAGGTGCCAGACCCAAAACGCGTGCCTGGCCTCAAACCTCCCTTGGTGGCCCTCGCACAGCCCCATTCACATTGGGGCTGCGGGCTCGCCGAGACGAGCAAGGCCTCGACATAGCACCTTACGTCACTCTACCCTCGGCCAAAATCAGCATTCACCCTCAAAACTCCAAACGTCGAGCCCCTGCTCCCAGGCCAAAGGTGCCAGACCCAAAACGCGTGCCTGGCCTCAAACCTCCCTTGGTGGCCCTCGCACAGCCCCATTCACCTTGGGGCTGCGGGCTCGCCGAGACGAGCAAGGCCTCGACATAGCACCTTACGTCACTCTACCCTCGGCCAAAATCAGCATTCACCCTCAAAACTCCAAACGTCGAGCCCCTGCTCCCATGCCAAAGGTGCCAGACCCAAAACGCGTGCCTGGCCTCAAACCTCCCTTGGTGGCCCTCGCACAGCACCACTCACACTGGGTCTGCGGGCTCGCCGAGACGAGCAAGGCCTCGACATAGCACCTTACGTCACTCTACCCTCGGCCAAAATCAGCACTCACCCTCAAAACTCCAAACGTCGAGCCCCTGCTCCCAGGCCAAAGGTGCCATACCCAAAACGCGTGCCTGGCCTCAAACCTCCCTTGGTGGCCCTCTCACAGCACCACTCACACTTGGGCTGCGGGCTCGCCGAGACGAGCAAGGCCTCGACATAGCACCTTACGTCACTCTACCCTCGGCCAAAATCAGCATTCACCCTCAAAACTCCAAACGTCGAGCCCCTCTCCCAGGCCAAAGGTGCCAGACCCAAAACGCGTGCCTGGCCTCAAACCTCCCTTGGTGGCCCTCGCACAGCCCCATTCACAGTGGGGCTGCGGGCTCGCCGAGACGAGCAAGGCCTCGACATAGCACCTTACGTCACTCTACCCTCGGCAAAATCACCATTCACCCTCAAAACTCCAAACGTCGAGCCCCTGCGCCCAGGCCAAAGGTGCCAGACCCAAAACGCGTGCCTGGCCTCAAACCTCCCTTGGTGGCCCTCGCACAGCCCCATTCACCTTGGGCTGCGGGCTCGCCGAGACGAGCAAGGCCTCGACATAGCACCTTACGTCACTCTAACCCTCGGCCAAAATCAGCATTCACCCTCAAAACTCCAAACGTCGAGCCCCTGCTCCCAGGCAAAGGTGCCAGACCCAAAACGCGTGCCTGGCCTCAAACCTCCCTTGGTGGCCCTCGCACAGCCCATTCACCCATGGGGCTGCGGGCTCGCCGAGACGAGCAAGGCCTCGACATAGCACCTTACGTCACTCTACACTCTGCCAAAATCAGCATTCACCCTCAAAACTCCAAACGTCGAGCCCCTGCTCCCAGCCAAAGGTGCCAGACCCAAAACGCGTGCCTGGCCTCAAACCTCCCTTGTGGCCCTCGCACAGCCCCATTCACCTTGGGGCTGCGGGCTCGCCGAGACGAGCAAGGCCTCGACATAGCACCTTACTGTCACTCTACCCTCGGCCAAAATCAGCATTCACCCTCAAAACTCCAAACGTCGAGCCCCTGCTCCCAGGCCAAAGGTGCCAGACCCAAACGCTGCCTGGCCTCAAACCTCCTGGTGGCCCTCGCACAGCCCCATTCACACTTGGTGCATGCGGGCTCGCCGAACGAGCAAGGCCTCGACATAGCACCTTTACGTCATCTAACCCTCGCCAAAATCAGCATTCACCCTCACACTCCAAACGTCGAGCCCCTGCTCCCAGGCCAAAGGTGCCAGACCCAAAACGCGTGCCTGGCCTCAAACCTCCCTTGGTGGCCCTCGCACAGCCCCATTCACCTTGGGGCTGCGGGCTCGCCGAGACGAGCAACCCTTCGACATAGCACCTTACGTCA
>NW_026561760.1:0-47035 GCF_028858705.1 Grus americana | reverse complement strand
GGTGCCAGCCCCAAAACGGGTGCCTGCCCTCAAACCTCCCTCAGCGGCCCTCGCACACCACCACTCACATTGGGGCTGCAGGCTCGCCTAGCCGAGCAAGGCCTCAACATGTCACCTCATGTCACTATCATCAAAAATATGCCCAAATCCACCAAACTGGAAACGTCGAGACCCTGCTCCCAGGACAAAGGTGCCAGCCCCAAAACGGGTGCCTGCCCTTAAACCTCCCTCAGCGGCCCTCGCACACCACCACTCACATTGGGGCTGCGGGCTCGCCTAGCCAAGCAAGGCCTCAACATAGCACCTCATGTCACTATCATCAAAAAAATGCCCAAATCCACCAAACTGGAAACGTCGAGACCCTGCTCCCAGGACAAAGGTGCCAGCCCCAAAACGGATGCCTGCCCTCAAACCTCCCTCAGCGGCCCTCGCACACCACCACTCACATTGGGGCTGCGGGCTCGCCTAGCCGAGCAAGGCCTCAACATGTCACCTTATGTCACTCTTGTCAAAAATATGCCCAAATCCACCAAACTGGAAACGTCGAGACCCTGCTCCCAGGACAAAGGTGCCAGCCCCAAAACGGGTGCCTGCCCTCAAACCTCCCTCAGCGGCCCTCGCACACCACCACTCACATTGGGGCTGCGGGCTCGCCTAGCCGAGCAAGGCCTCAACATAGCACCTCACGTCACTATCATCAAAAATATGCCCAAATCCTCCAAACTGGAAACGTCGAGACCCTGCTCCCAGGACAAAGGTGACAGCCCCAAAACGGGTGCCTGCCCTCAAACCTCCCTCAGCGGCCCTCGCACACCACCACTCACATTGGGGCTGCGGGCTCGCCTAGCCGAGCAAGGCCTCAACATAGCACCTCAGGTCACCATCATCAAAAATTGCCCAAATCCACCAAACTGGAAACGTCGAGACCCTGCTCCCAGGACAAAGGTGCCAGCCCCAAAACGGGTGCCTGCCCTCAAACCTCCCTCAGCGGCCCTCGCACACCACCACTCACATTGGGGCTGCGGGCTCGCCTAGCCGAGCAAGGCCTCAACATAGCACCTCACGTCACTATCATCAAAAAAATGCCCAAATCCACCAAACTGGAAACGTCGAGACCCTGCTCCCAGGACAAAGGTGACAGCCCCAAAACGGGTGCCTGCCCTCAAACCTCCCTCAGCGGCCCTCGCACACCACCACTCACATTGGGGCTGCGGGCTCGCCTAGCCAAGCAAGGCCTCAACATAGCACCTCACGTCACTATCATCAAAAAAATGCCCAAATCCACCAAACTGGAAACGTCGAGACCCTGCTCCCAGGACAAAGGTGCCAGCCCCAAAACGGGTGCCTGCCCTCAAACCTCCCTCAGCGGCCCTCGCACACCACCACTCACATTGGGGCTGCGGGCTTGCCTAGCCGAGCAAGGCCTCAACATAGCACCTCACGTCACTATCATCAAAAATATGCCCAAATCCACCAAACTGGAAACGTCGAGACCCTGCTCCCAGGACAAAGGTGCCAGCCCCAAAACGGGTGCCTGCCCTCAAACCTCCCTCAGCGGCCCTCGCACACCACCACTCACATTGGGGCTGCGGGCTCGCCTAGCCAAGCAAGGCCTCAACATAGCACCTCACGTCACTATCATCAAAAAAATGCCCAAATCCACCAAACTGGAAACGTCGAGACCCTGCTCCCAGGACAAAGGTGACAGCCCCAAAACGGGTGCCTGCCCTCAAACCTCCCTCAGCGGCCCTCGCATACCACCACTCACATTGGGGCTGCGGGCTCGCCTAGACGAGCAAGGCCTCAACATAGCACCTCACGTCACTATCATCAAAAATATGCCCAAATCCACCAAACTGGAAACGTCGAGACCCTGCTCCCAGGACAAAGGTGACAGCCCCAAAACGGGTGCCTGCCCTTAAACCTCCCTCAGCGGCCCTCGCACACCACCACTCACATTGGGGCTGCGGGCTCACCTAGCCGAGCAAGGCCTCAACATGTCACCTTATGTCACTCTTGTCAAAAATTTGCCCAAATCCACCAAACTGGAAACGTCGAGACCCTGCTCCCAGGACAAAGGTGCCAGCCCCAAAACGGGTGCCTGCCCTCAAACCTCCCTCAGTGGCCCTCGCACACCACCACTCCCATTGGGGCTGCGGGCTCGCCTAGCCGAGCAAGGCCTCAACATAGCACCTCACGTCACAATCATCAAAAATATGCCCAAATCCACCAAACTGGAAACGTCGAGACCCTGCTCCCAGGACAAAGGTGCCAGCCCCAAAACGGGTGCCTGCCCTCAAACCTCCCTCAGCGGCCCTCGCACACCACCACTCACATTGGGGCTGCAGGCTCGCCTAGCCGAGCAAGGCCTCAACATAGCACCTCATGTCACTATCATCAAAAAAATGCCCAAATCCACCAAACTGGAAACGTCGAGACCCTGCTCCCAGGACAAAGGAGCCAGCCCCAAAACGGGTGCCTGCCCTCAAACCTCCCTCAGCGGCCCTCGCACACCACCACTCACATTGGGGCTGCAGGCTCGCCTAGCCAAGCAAGGCCTCAACATAGCACCTCATGTCACTATCATCAAAAAAATGCCCAAATCCACCAAACTGGAAACGTCGAGACCCTGCTCCCAGGACAAAGGTGCCAGCCCCAAAACGGGTGCCTGCCCTCAAACCTCCCTCAGCGGCCCTCGCACACCACCACTCACATTGGGGCTGCAGGCTCGCCTAGCCGAGCAAGGCCTCAACATAGCACCTCATGTCACTATCATCAAAAAAATGCCCAAATCCACCAAACTGGAAACGTCGAGACCCTGCTCCCAGGACAAAGGTGCCAGCCCCAAAACGGGTGCCTGCCCTCAAACCTCCCTCAGCGGCCCTCGCACACCACCACTCACATTGGGGCTGCGGGCTCGCCTAGCCGAGCAAGGCCTCAACATAGCACCTCATGTCACTATCATCAAAAAAATGCCCAAATCCACCAAACTGGAAACGTCGAGACCCTGCTCCCAGGACAAAGGTGCCAGCCCCAAAACGGGTGCCTGCCCTCAAACCTCCCTCAGCGGCCCTCGCACACCACCACTCACAATGGGGCTGCGGGCTCGCCTAGCCGAGCAAGGCCTCAACATAGCACCTCACGTCACAATCATCAAAAAAATGCCCAAATCCTCCAAACTGGAAACGTCGAGACCCTGCTCCCAGGACAAAGGTGACAGCCCCAAAACGGGTGCCTGCCCTCAAACCTCCGTCAGCGGCCCTCGCACACCACCACTCACATTGGGGCTGCGGGCTCGCCTAGCCGAGCAAGGCCTCAACATAGCACCTTATGTCACTATCATCAAAAATATGCCCAAATCCACCAAACTGGAAACGTCGAGACCCTGCTCCCAGGACAAAGGTGACAGCCCCAAAATGGGTGCCTGCCCTCAAACCTCCCTCAGCGGCCCTCGCACACCACCACTCACATTGGGGCTGCGGGCTTGCCTAGCCGAGCAAGGCCTCAACATGTCACCTCATGTCACTATCATCAAAAATATGCCCAAATCCACCAAACTGGAAACGTCGAGACCCTGCTCCCAGGACAAAGGTGACAGCCCCAAAACGGGTGCCTGCCCTCAAACCTCCCTCAGCGGCCCTCGCACACCACCACTCACATTGGGGCTGCGGGCTCCCCTACCCGATCAAGGCCTCAACATAGCACCTCACGTCACTATCATCAAAAATATGCCCAAATCCACCAAACTGGAAACGTCGAGACCCTGCTCCCAGCACAAAGGTGCCAGCCCCAAAACGGGTGCCTGCCCTTAAACCTCCCTCAGCGGCCCTCGCACACCACCACTCACACTGGGGCTGCGGGCTCGCCTGGCCGAGCAAGGCCTCAACATAGCACCTCACGTCACAATCGGCAAAAATCAGCATTCATGCTCCAAACTGGAAACGTCGAGACCCTGCTCCCAGGACAAAGGTGCCAGCCCCAAAACGGGTGCCTGCCCTCAAGCCTCCCTCAGCGGCCCTCGCACACCACCACTCACATTGGGGCTGCGGGCTCGCCTAGCCGAGCAAGGCCTCAACATGTCACCTTATGTCACTATCATCAAAAATATGCCCAAATCCACCAAACTGGAAACGTCGAGACCCTGCTCCCAGGACAAAGGTGCCAGCCCCAAAACGGGTGCCTGCCCTCAAACCTCCCTCAGCGGCCCTCGCACACCACCACTCACATTGGGGCTGCGGGCTCGCCTAGCCGAGCAAGGCCTCAGCATAGCACCTCACGTCACCATCATCTGTGGTGGGTTGAGCCTGGGTCCGGGCCAGGTGCCCACCAGAGCCGCTCTCTCTCTCCCCTCATTCACAAGTTCCAGGCCGGACCGCTGGACCCGTGCAGAGGGGAGCCCACGTGACGTGGTTTAGCCCCAGCCGGCAGCTGGGTGCCACGCGCCGCTCACCCACCCCTCCCCCGGCGGGCTGGGGAAGAGAACGGAAAAACAACGGCAAAGCCTCGAGGGTTGGGAGAAGGGCAGTTTACTGGGACAGCAAGGGAGAGGGAAACAATCAACAACAGTACTGATAACAGATATTCACAATGGGTGATAACAAAGAACAATTTACCGATCCGACCGGACGCTCAGCCTGTCCCAGAGCCACACCAAACCCGCCCCTGCCCGACCAGCCCCCTTTTATGGTGAGCATGATGTCACACGGTATGGAATAGCCCCCGGCCAGCTTGGGTCACCTGTCCTGGCTCTTTGTGAAATTAACTCTGTCCTTGCCAGAACCAGGACACCACGCCAGGGCAGGATTGCTGGCAGGACTTGTGACCCCGTGGGGGACCCCACGCTGGAGCAGTTTGCTCCTGAAGGTCTGCACCCCGTGAGAGGGACTCCATGCTGGAGCAGGGGAACGATGAGAGGAGTCCTCCCCCTGAGGCTGAAGAGGCGGCAGAAACACCGTGAGATGAACTGACCGTAACCCCCACTCCCCGTCCCCCTGTGCCGCTGAGGGGGGGAAGGTTGAAGCCGGGAGTGAAGTTGAGCCCGGGAAGATGGGAGGGGTGGGGGGAGGTGTTTTAAGAGTTGATTTTATTTTCTCATTGCTCTACTCTGTTTTGCCTAGTAATACATTAGATGAATTCCCTCTCTCAGTTTGGTCTCTTTTGCTCGTGACAACAATTAGTGAGTGATCTCTCCCTGTCCTTATCTCGACCCACAAGCATTTCGTTATGCCTTTTCTCCCCTGTTTGGTGAATGAGGGGAGTGAGAGAGCGGCTCTGGTGGGCACCTGGCCCCCAGCCAGGCTCAACCCACCACAAGGGGAAGCTTCTAGCAGCTTCTCACAGAAGCCACCCCTGTAACCCCCCGCTACCAAAACCTTGCCACGCAAACCCAACACATTGGGGTGGGGGGGAAGCGATTTTTAGGGGCAAACGGTACCGATTTGGGGTCGGCTTGGGATCTTCTGAACCACAGGGTTCAGGACCAGACACCTTTGTTCGGTGCCAGCCCTTTACCAAGGGTTTAGGCGCTGCTCGTCGCCCCTCTTCCTAATTTTTTTTTTTGGGGGGGTGGGGTGGGGGTGTTTTTCCTTCCCTTTCTCCTATTTTTAGGTTCAGGTGAATCCCAAATACATCGTCCTGGACTCGGACTTCACCAACAACGTGGTGAGGTGCAACATCCATTACACCGGGCGCTACGTCGCCACGACAAACTGCAAGATTTCCCAGTAAGGAGATGTCCCTCTGTCCTTCTGTCCTTCCCTTGGCAAAAAAACCCCAACAAAACAACCCAAAAAAACCCAAACCCCCCAAAACCCACAGAGATGGGGTGGGACGCGAGCGGTTTAATTCCTTTTCTTCTCCGCTTACGCCCGGGTTTTCTGCCCGAGCATCCGACAAAGAGCTGGATGCGGCCAGCGGTGGAGCTGGGGGGGGGTCGGTGTTTCGCTCCTTTTGGGGTGTTTATATTGAATTTCCTTGTTATTCCAGGGAAGAACGAAGCTGAATTTCAAAAGAAATCCCTGCTCTGCTTTTGACAGAATGGTTTTAAATGTCTTCCTGAGCGCATTGCCCAAATCCTGACTTTTTTTCTTTCTTTTTTTTTTTCTTTCAGATCTTGATGGGAGCGGGGCTGGAGGGACGTCACCTGCCCCAACCCCTGTCCCCCCCTCGAGAAAGTGCCTCAGCTGGCTCCTCTGGCCCACGGGAGACCCCGGAGCCCATCAGCAGCTCCTCCACACCCCCCCGCCCCCAAAACCCCCACCATTTCTTTACGTTCAAAGGAGGGGAAGCGAGAATGACTCCTTGAAATATTTTTTTATACTTAACTTTTCTTTAACCTTTGGTTTTTTGGGGTTTTGGTTGTTTTTTTTTCTTTAATTTCCTAAGGGAAACCGATGCTAAGTTTTAGCCGGAATAAAGGCCGGGGCCCGTAAATGCTGTATAAATGCTGTAAATCACATATTAGCAATAGTAGCCTTTAACCCCTTCGGCATTATTTTTTTTTTTTTGCGGGGGGGGGAGCGGGAGAGGAAAGAAGACAGCCTGGGGTGAAGAAGACACCCCGGATTTGGAGGTGCTGCCCCGGTAGGGATGCTCGACTCCTCGATGCTCTGGGATGCTCCGGTTGTTTTGGGGGCCGAAGGTGCTGGAAATCCCATCGCCCTACGGGGGGGGCTTGCTCCCTCTGTTCGGCCTGTAAAAATAGGAAGGGAGCCCTTGAGATGACTGGAAGTCTTGTTTTATTATTATTTTTACTAATATTATTATTATTGTTATTATTATTGTTATTATTGTTATTTTCACAAGCTTTAAAACCAGAAATCATTAAAACACGTTGCTTTGGAGGGTTCGGTGTTTAATGCCACCGCGACGGGGTGTCCTGGGGGGGGGGGGGCACCACTGGGATGGGGGGTGACCCCAGGGGATGGGGGGTGACTCGGGGGGATGGGGGGGTGACCCCAGAGGATGGGGGGTGACCCGAGGGAAACCCATGGGCTTTTTTTCCCCGTTGCCCTTTCATCCTGGACGCTGGAGAGCAAAGGGCACAACGCCTGAGGGGGGGAAAGGATGCAACACCCCCCCCACCCCCCCAAAAGACCCCCCAAGTGATGTCTGCTGCCTGCCCTGCCTGGGGGGGGCTGTGGGGCACAGCCACCCTCCTGCCGACACCCTTTGTGCCACGGCCCCCCCGCCAGCTCTTGTGTGTCCCCCCCCTTCCCCCGTGTCCCCCCCGGCCCCGGGCCCAGGCAGGCCCCGCCCCTTTCCCCGCCCCGGTCCCGGCAACCCCCGGGGGGGGGGAACTGCGGGGAGGGGCGGGGCGGGGCGGGGCGGAAGGGGCCGGGCAAGGGAACGGAACGGAAGGGGAGGGAAGCGGGAGAGGCGCTGGGTTCCCCGGGGCAGGAAGCGGCGGCCGGGGGCTCCGGGAAGGGCCCGGGTGAGGGGCGCCTCCGGGTCCCGGCAGCCATGCCCTTGTCTCCCTCCCGGGCACGGAGCCGGGGCCCGGCGGGGCGGCGAAGCGCGGCGAGGGACCGGGACCGGGAGCGGGAGCGGCAGCACCGAGCCCAGGTGAGGGACGCCGGGGGGTTCCGGGGCTGGGAGGGGGCGGTCTGGCGCCGGGGGCGGCTGCTGGGCGCGGGCCGGGCCCTGCCGGGGAGCCCCAGCCCCGGGGGCCTCGCTGGGGACGGCCCTGCCCGGCCCCGGCCCTCTGCCCGCCGGGGCTGGCCGTGCAGCCCAAGGCCGGCCCTGCATCGGTGTAGCTCCAGCCCAGGGAAATTTCAGCTCCAGCCCTACAGTTTTTATTTGAACTCCAGTTCTGTGGTCTTTGGGTTTGCTCCAGCCCCACAGCAGTGATTTCGGCCCCAGGCCTATGGTCCTTAGCCCAGCTCTGTGTGATTTCAGCCTCAGCCCTTCTGGTCTGTATTTCAGCTCCACTCCCAGCCCGACTGCAGTGATTTCAGCTCTGGCCCTACAGTTTTTATTCCAGCTCCAGGTTCGGTGTTTCAGCTCCAGCCGCAGTCGTTCTTCAGCCCCAGCTCTGTCACATCTCAGCTCCAGCCCACAGCAGTGATTTCAGCTCCAGCCCTGCCATCTTTAGTCCAGCTCTGGGTGATTTCAGCTCAAGCCCTGTGGTTTTTATTTCAGCTCTGAGTGACGTCAGCGCTGGCCCTACAGTTCTTATTTCAGCCCCAGCCCTGAAGGATTTATTTCAGCTCCAGCTCCAGGTTTGGTATTTCAGCTCCAGCCCCACAGCAGTGAGTTCAGCCCAGCCCTACAGTTTTTTTTTCAGCTCTGAGTGATTTCAGCTCTGGCCCTACAGTTTTTATTTCAGCTCCGGGTTCAGTATTTCAGCTGTTAGATTTGAGCTCCACTCCCAGCCCCACAGCAGTGATTGCAGCCCCATCCCTACCATCTTGATTCCAGCTCCAGAGATTTCAGCCCCACAGCTTTTATTCCAGCTCCATTCCCAGCCCTACAGTTTTTATTTCAGCTCTGGCCCTACAGTATTTATTTCAGCTCCAGGTTCGGTGTTTCAGCTCCAGCCGCAGTCGTTCTTCAGCCCCAGCTCTGTCCTGGCTCAGCTCCAGCCCCACAGCAGTGATTTCAGCCCCAGCCCTGCCATCTTTAGTCCAGCTCTGGGTGATTTCAGCTCAGGCCCTGTGGTTTTTATTTCAGCTCTGAGTGATTTCAGCCCCGGCCCTACAGTTTAGATTTCAACTCCAGCTCCAGGTTTGTTATTTCAGCTCCAGCCCCACAGCAGTGATTTCAGCCCTGGCCCTACAGTTTTTATTTCAGCTCTGAGTGATTTCAGCTCTGGCTGTACAGTATTTATTTCAGCTCTGGCCCTGAAGGATTTCTTTCAGCTCCAGCCCCAGGTTCAGTATTTCAGCTGTTAGATTTCAGCTCCGACCCTACAGTTTTTAGTCCAGCTCTGTTAGATTTCAGCCCCAGCTGTACAGTTTTTATTTCAGCTTCAGGTTTGGTATTTCAGCTCCAGCTGCAGTCGTTCTTCAGCCCGAGCCCCACATCAGACATTTCAGCCCTGGCACTACAGTTTTTATTCCAGCTCTGAGTGATTTCAGCTCCAGGTTCGGTGTTTCAGCTCCAGCCGCAGTCGTCCTTCAGCCCCAGGTCTGTCACATCTCAGCTCCAGCCCCACAGCAGTGATTTCAGCCCCAGCCCTGCCATCTTTATTCAAGCTCTGAGATTTCAGCTCTGGCCCTATGCTCTGTATTTCAGCTGCATTCCCAGCCCCACAGCAGTGATTTGAGCCCCAGCCCAAAAGTTTTTATTTCGCCTCCAGTTCTACGGCATTTCAGCCCCACAGCAGTGATTGCAGCCCCAGCCCTACCATCTTTATTCCAGCTCTGAGTGATTTCAGTTCTGATCCTACAGATTTTATTTCAGCTCCAGGTTCGGTGTTTCAGCTCCAGCCGCAGTCGTTCTTCAGCCCCAGCTCTGTCACATCTCAGCCGCAGCCCCACAGCAGTGATTTCAGCTCCAACCCTGCCATCCTGATTTCATCTCCCACCCTACAGTAGCTATTGAACCCCAGGATTTCCACTCCAGGCCTGTGCTGTTTCCCCTCCCACCCACCCACTCTTCATTTCACCCCCCCCAGCCTCACAGACTTTCTTACGGCTCCAGCTCTGCGTTGTTTCAGCTCCAGCCCTGCAGTGTTTAGCTCAGCCTCAGCTCTACATCTTCCTGCTGCCTCCGTGTTCTCACAGCAGCTCTGGGGGCTGTTGATAAGGTAGTAAGTCAATCACTGTCATCACTCAACTATCAAAACTGTCCCACTGTGTCTGTGCCCTGAATAAAGTGTTCCTGTTGTGTGTGTGTCCCCATTTCAGAGGGGAGTTTGGCCTGGTGCATGCTGGCATCCCGTGTTTCAGGGGCAAATAAAACCAGACCCCCACCTCTGGTGAGGGTCCCACAGCCCTGCCACCACACACCCCCCAGTGTTTGGGGGCTGGGAGCAGCCACTGGGCCACCTCTTCCCTGTCCCAGAAGCCACCACTTGGGCTGGTTCTGAGCCCCAACCCCCCCCTCACAGCTTGTTTTCAGGCCCAGAAACACAGCACTCTGGGGACTTTTGGAGCAGCTGAACCCCAGGACTGAGCTGGGCTGTTCAGCCCCAACCACAGAACTTCATCCTCCTTTGGGGGGCTGGAAACACCCTTGAGGCTGCTGCTGTGGCCCATGTGTGAAGGGAAAGGGGGGCCACAGCCCAGGGAGTGCTTGGGAACTGCGGGCACCCACCCAGACAGGGAAAGCTTTATTGCACTTTATTCCACTTGATTTTTCAATTATTGTTATGCATTACACTTCTTGTAATAAACCAACACAATAGCTTTATTAGCAGTACTAGTTACAGTATTGTTTAAAAGCCAAGCGCGCCCCCCTCCCCCCACCCGCGGCAACATCCGCGGGGAGCCGGGCCCGGGAACCCCCACGCAGCCCGGCCGCGCCCCGACCCCCCACCCGACCCCCGCTGGGGCTCGGCACCCGCCCCCTGTAGCGGCCGGCGCCCCTCCTCGCTCGGCGCCGCTCCGGCCGCCGCTGCCCGACACAAGCGGGGAAGAGCCAACAGAACGCGACCTGGCTGTCACGCCGGGCACGGACCCAAGCGGCACCCCCGTCCCAGGGCATCGCCCGCCCGGGCCGCGTCTCCCCGACCACCTCCCGCCCGGCGCCGTCGACCGCAAGGCTCCCGCCCCCGGAACGCACCGCGAACCCGCCCGCACAGTGGCTCGGGCCCGGTCAGACGCAGGGGGCCCACGGCCGGACACTACTGCCCGCCGCCCCAGGACTGAGCTGTTCAGCCCCAAACACAGCACTTAGTCCTCGCTTGGGGGGGGCTGGCTGGAAACACCCCCCGGGGCTGCTGCTCCTCTGGCCCATGTGTGAGGGGGAAGGCACCCGCCCAGGGCCCCGGGCAGGGAGTGCTTGGGAACTGGGGGGGGGGGGGGGGGGGGGGGGCGGCAGGGGGCACCTCCCGCGGGGAGGAACCGGCCCTGGGGCACTGGGGGCAGCACCCACCCACCCCCCCCCGGGGAAAGCTTTATTGCACTGGATTACACTTTATTATCGCACCGTTACGGTTACACAGCGTGCTTACAGGACCATCATAAACCAGCAAGAGTTCTTTATTCTCTGTAGTTGCAGCAGTATTTAAGCCCCAGCCTCCACAGCCCCGCTCCCCACAGCCCCGCTCCCCACAGCCCCGCTCCCCACAGCCCCGCTCCCCACAGCCGCAGCCCCCGCAGGAGCCGGGCCCGGTCCCCCCCAGCCCGGCCCGGCCCAGCCCAGTCGCACCCCGGTCCTGCTCGGCACCCGAACCGGTCGTCGCGTCCCCCCACATGCCCCGGGCAGCGGCCGGCGCCCTTCCCGCCCCTGCGGCACCGGCACCCGCTCGGCGCCGCTCCGGCCTCCGGGGCCGCCGCTGCCCGACACAAGCGGGGAGCAGCCGCCGGCACGGGAACCCGCTCCCACCCACGGCCCGGACCGGCACCCCCGACCCGGGACACGGCCCGCCCGGGCCCGCGTCTGACCGGGTCTCCCCCGCCCGGCACCCCCGGCCCCAGCACACACCACGGGCCCGCCCGCGCGAACGGAGGCCCCGGCCCGGCCAGACACACGGGAACCGCGGCCGACCACCGCTGCCGGCCGACCACCGCTGCCAGCCACCCCGCTCCCAGCGCCCCCCCGGCCCGGCTCACCGGCGCTCCTCAGCCCGCGGGGCGGCAGCAGCACCACCCCCACGGCCGCTCCCCACGGCCGCCGCCACACACTGACAGCGCCGCCGGCCCGCGCAAGCGCTCTACCCTCTCGGGCCCCGCCCCCACCCCCGACCAGCCCACCCGTGCCCCGCCCATCTCCGCGCCGCCCAATCGCGACCCGCCCTTTCCCTCCGGCCACGCCCCATCCCGTCGCCGCTCCGCCCAATCGCGGCCCGCCCTTTCCCTCCGGCCACGCCCCATCCCGTCCATCTCCGCGCCGCCCAATCGCGGCCCGCCCTTTCACTCCGGCCCCGCTGAACCCGCTCCGGGAGAGCCGACCCGCAAGGAGTCGCGGTTTCCGGGTCCCGCCCCGTTCTCCCTCTCAGCCCCGCTCCCGGAGGGCGCCCGGCCCGGGCAGTCCCGGCGGCAGCTGAGGCCCTTCCCGGCTTTAGGGGCTTGAACGGGAACCGGGGGCGGCCTCGCTGCGGAGCCCCTGCCCGCTCTCCCCGGCACACCGACAGCGGCTGCCGGGGCTACTGCAGCGGGGCCGCGACCCCTCGAGTCTCCCGGCAGCGGCCCCCGCGGCTGCGCGGGGCACAGGCTGGGCTCCGGGTCCCGGCAGCCATGCCCTTGTCTCCCTCCCGGGCACGGAGCCGGGGCCCGGCGGGGCGGCGAAGCGCGCCGAGGGACCGGGAGCGGCAGCACCGAGCCCAGGTGAGGGACGCCGGGGGGTTCCGGGGCTGGGGGGGGGCGGTCTGGCGCCGGGGGAGCCCTGTCTCCCTGCCCGGCCCCGGCCCTCTGCCCGCCGGGGCTGGCCGTGCAGCCCAAGGCTCCTACGCGCTTCATTGCAGCTCCCGCCTGGCCCAGCTCCGCTCAGGGACGCTCCGGCTCGGCACCAGCTCGGCTCCAGCCCCGCGCTCGGCGCTTCGGCCCCGGCTCCGGCCCGGAGGCGTCTGCGCTCCCGGTGCTGGGCGCTGCGGGGAACAGATGCTGCTGCTGCTGCTGCTGCTGCTTCCGACAGCTCCGGCTGAGGGGAACCCGGGCTGCTGCCCTCTCTGGCTCAGGAAAGCTCCGGCTTGTTCCAGCTCCGGCTGATGGACGCTCCAGCCCCGCATGGCTGCAGCTGCAGCTCCAGCCCCGTGTGATTTCGGCTCCCGATGCCGCCCGCTCCAGGTAAGAGACGCTCCGGCCGACGGACGAGCTGTCTCGTTCCCCGTCTCCCCGGCGCCAAGTTCGGTCCTTTGCCGGCCGAGGCGGGAGCCCAGGCTGCTCAGCACGGCGTTACCCAGGGGGTTCAGTCCCTCATTTTTGCCGTAAATATGGTAAATGCGGCTGTGCGGAGCGACGGAATCGCCCCCCTTAAGGGCTGGCTGGGCTCCTCGGTCACCGCCGCTGCTCGGGTCACCGCTCCGTGCGGGGGGTGTGTGTGTCCATCGTCGCTGCTCCAAACCCGCTTCCCGCAGGGGGTTCTGCTGGATTCCGGCCGTGGCTTTGTGCCCGCTGTCACGGAAGGGTCGGTCTTCTCTGGGGTGTCCTCGGCTTGGGTCTGGGGGTCACGTGGGGGGTGGGGGGGCCCAGGGAAAAGCTGCGACCCCCAGGCAGCATTCGTTCTGTCGCAGTTTCCAGCTCGCCTTTCGCACGGGCTCAGGGACCCGCCGGCTTGTTGCAGCTCCGGCTCCTCCACGCTCCGGCCGATGGACGTCCCACCTCGTCCCACCCCTGCCCGCTCCGGCCGAGAGACGCTCCTGCTCCTGACAGCCCCGGGGGCTTTTGTCCAGCTCCGGCCCTGCGTCATTTTGGGCCCAGCCGAGACACCGGACGTTCCCGTTTCTCGCAGCTCCAGCCCTACAGCTCCTCCCAGCTCTGCCCAATGGACGCTCGAGCCCTGCGTGAGCTCCTGCTGCTTCCAGCTCCAGGCGCCGGACGCTCGGCTGGTTCCCCTCCCGCTGAGGGGCCCCCAGCTCGGAGTCAGAGCTGCTCCCCACCTCTGGGGGCTGGTGACGAGGTCGTAAATCAATCACTGTCATCGCTCAAGTACCACCCCTGTCTGGCCCTTGAATAAAGCCTCGGTGCCCCCATTTTCGCCCAGAGACTATCTCAGACGTTGAGTTCGGCCTGGTGCATGCCAGCGTCCCGCGCTTCGGGGGCAAACGCGACCGGACCCCCACCTCCGGTGAGGGTCCCGCAGCCCTGCCCCACCCACCCACCGACTTCCCCCCACCCCCAGAGCTGGCATTTGGGGGCTGGGAAGGGCTGCTCAGGCTCCAGTTCCCAGCCCCTAAAGGCAGCGCTTGGGCTGGTTCTGAGCCCCAACACCCTGCAGGCCACCCCCACCCCCTGCCAGCTTGTTTTCAGGCCCAGAAACGCAGCACTGGGCTCCATTTCCAAGCTCTGAAAACGCAGCACTTTTAGTCTCTTCTTTGGACTGAGCTGCTGAACCCCAGGACTGAGCTGTTCAGCCCCAAACACAGCACTTAGTCCTCGCTTGGGGGGGGCTGGCTGGAAACACCCCCCGGGGCTGCTGCTCCTCTGGCCCATGTGTGAGGGGGAAGGCACCCGCCCAGGGCCCCGGGCAGGGAGTGCTTGGGAACTGGGGGGGGGGGGGGGGGGCAGGGGGCACCTCCCGCGGGGAGGAACCGGCCCTGGGGCACTGGGGGCAGCACCCACCCACCCCCCCCCGGGGAAAGCTTTATTGCACTGGATTACACTTTATTATCGCACCGTTACGGTTACACAGCGTGCTTACAGGACCATCATAAACCAGCAAGAGTTCTTTATTCTCTGTAGTTGCAGCAGTATTTAAGCCCCAGCCTCCACAGCCCCGCTCCCCACAGCCCCGCTCCCCACAGCCGCAGCCCCCGCAGGAGCCGGGCCCGGTCCCCCCCAGCCCGGCCCGGCCCAGCCCAGCCGCACCCCGGTCCTGCTCGGCACCCGAACCGGTCATCGCGTCCCCCCACATGCCCCGGGCAGCGGCCGGCGCCCTTCCCGCCCCTGCGGCACCGGCACCCGCTCGGCGCCGCTCCGGCCTCCGGGGCCGCCGCTGCCCGACACAAGCGGGGAGCAGCCGCCGGCACGGGAACCCGCTCCCACCCACGGCCCGGACCGGCACCCCCGACCCGGGACACGGCCCGCCCGGGCCCGCGTCTGACCGGGTCCCCCCCGCCCGGCACCCCCGGCCCCGGCACACACCGCGGGCCCGCCCGCGCGAACGGAGGCCCCGGCCCGGCCAGACACGCGGGAACCGCGGCCGGGAACCGCGACCGACCACCCCGCTCCCAGCGCCCCCCAGCCCGGCTCACCGGCGCTCCTGGGCCCGCGGGGGAGCGGCAGCACCAACAGCACCCACCGCCGCTCCCCGCCGCCGCTGCCGCTCAGCACTACTGCCGCCACCGCCGCCCGCGCACGCGCCCTACAGCCTCCGGACCCGCCAATCCCAGCCCGAGACACCGCCCGGACCCACCAATCCGGCCCGCCCAGCCGCGGCCCGCCCATCTCCGCTCGACCCAATCCCGGCCCGCCATTTCAATCCGCCCCGGTTTAGCCCATCTCCGCTCGAGCCAATCCGGACCCTTCATGTCACGCCCCGCCCATCTCCGCTGGGCCCAATCCCAACCCGCCATTTCAATCCGCCCCAGTGTATCCCGTCTCTGCTCCGCCCAATCCCGGCCCGCCATTTCAATCCGGGCCCGCCCGCTCTCCCCAGCACACCATCAGCAGCTGCCGGGGCTACCCCAGCGGAGCCGCGACCCCTCGAGTCTCCCGGAGCGGCGGCGACGGCGCGCTCGGGGCCTCCGGGGGACGGGTGAGGCGGAGACGGGGCGCCAGAGGGGGGCGGGCCCGGTTTGAAAAGACCGGACGGGCTTGGGCGGAGCAGAGACGGGATAAACCGGGGCGGATTGAAATGGCGGGTTGGGATTGGGCCCAGCGGAGATGGGCGTGGCGTGACATGAAGGGTCGGGATTGGTTCGAGCGGAGATGAGATAAACCGGGGCGGGTTGAAATGGCGGGCCAGGATTGGGCCGAGCGGGGATGGGCGGGCCGCGGCTGGGCGGGTCCGGGCGGTGTCTCGGGCTGGGATTGGCGGGTCCGGAGGCTGTAGGGCGCGTGCGCGGGCGGCGGTGGCGGCAGTAGTGCTGAGCGGCGGCGGCGGCGGCGGGGAGCGGCGGTGGGTGCTGTTGCTGCTGCCGCTCCCGCTCCCCCGTGGGCCTAGGAGCGCCGGTGAGCCGGGCTGGGGGGCGCTGGGAGCGGGGTGGTTGGCAGCGGTGGTCGGCCGCGGTTCCCGGCCGCGGTTCCCGCGTGTCTGGCCGGGCCGGGGCCTCCGTTCGCGCGGGCGGGCCCGCGGTGTGTGCCGGGGCCGGGGGTGCCGGGCGGGGGAGACCCGGTCAGACGCGGGCCCGGGCGGGCCGTGTCCCGGGTCGGGGGTGCCGGTCCGGGCCGTGGGTGGGAGCGGGTTCCCGTGCCGGCGGCTGCTCCCCGCTTGTGTCGGGCAGCGGCGGCCCCGGAGGCCGGAGCGGCGCCGAGCGGGTGCCGGTGCCGCAGGGGCGGGAAGGGCGCCGGCCGCTGCCCGGGGCATGTGGGGGGACACGATGACCGGTTCGGGTGCCGAGCAGGACCGGGGTGCCGCTGGGCTGGGCCGGGCCGGGCTGGGGGGGACCGGGCCCGGCTCCTGCGGGGGCTGCGGCTGTGGGGAGCGGGGCTGTGGAGGCTGGGGCTTAAATACTGCTGCAACTACAGAGAATAAAGAACTCTTGCTGGTTTATGATGGTCCTGTAAGCACGCTGTGTAACCATAACGGTACGATAATAAAGTGTAATCCAGTGCAATAAAGCTTTCCCCGGGGGGGGGGGTGGGTGGGTGCTGCCCCCAGTGCCCCAGGGCCGGTTCCTCCCCGCGGGTGGGGCCCCCTGCCGCCCCCCCCCCCCCCCCCCCAGTTCCCAAGCACTCCCTGCCCGGGGCCCTGGGCGGGTGCCTTCCCCCTCACACATGGGCCAGAGGAGCAGCAGCCCCGGGGGGTGTTTCCAGCCAGCCCCCCCCAAGCGAGGACTAAGTGCTGTGTTTGGGGCTGAACAGCTCAGTCCTGGGGTTCAGCAGCTCAGTCCAAAGAAGAGACTAAAAGTGCTGCGTTTTCAGAGCTTGGAAATGGAGCCCAGTGCTGCGTTTCTGGGCCTGAAAACAAGCTGGCAGGGGGTGGGGGTGGCCTGCAGGGTGTTGGGGCTCAGAACCAGCCCAAGCGCTGCCTTTAGGGGCTGGGAACTGGAGCCTGAGCAGCCCTTCCCAGCCCCCAAATGCCAGCTCTGGGGGTGGGGGGAAGTCGGTGGGTGGGTGGGGCAGGGCTGCGGGACCCTCACCGGAGGTGGGGGTCCGGTCGCGTTTGCCCCCGAAGCGCGGGACGCTGGCATGCACCAGGCCGAACTCAACGTCTGAGATAGTCTCTGGGCGAAAATGGGGGCACCGAGGCTTTATTCAAGGGCCAGACAGGGGTGGTACTTGAGCGATGACAGTGATTGATTTACGACCTCGTCACCAGCCCCCAGAGCTGGGGAGCAGCTCTGACTCCGAGCTGGGGGCCCCTCAGCGGGAGGGGAACCAGCCGAGCGTCCGGCGCCTGGAGCTGGAAGCAGCAGGAGCTCACGCAGGGCTCGAGCGTCCATTGGGCAGAGCTGGGAGGAGCTGTAGGGCTGGAGCTGCGAGAAACGGGAACGTCCGGTGTCTCGGCTGGGCCCAAAATGACGCAGGGCCGGAGCTGGACAAAAGCCCCCGGGGCTGTCAGGAGCAGGAGCGTCTCTCGGCCGGAGCGGGCAGGGGTGGGACGAGGTGGGACGTCCATCGGCCGGAGCGTGGAGGAGCCGGAGCTGCAACAAGCCGGCGGGTCCCTGAGCCCGTGCGAAAGGCGAGCTGGAAACTGCGACAGAACGAATGCTGCCTGGGGGTCGCAGCTTTTCCCTGGGCCCCCCCACCCCCCACGTGACCCCCAGACCCAAGCCGAGGACACCCCAGAGAAGACCGACCCTTCCGTGACAGCGGGCACAAAGCCACGGCCGGAATCCAGCAGAACCCCCTGCGGGAAGCGGGTTTGGAGCAGCGACGATGGACACACACACCCCCCGCACGGAGCGGTGACCCGAGCAGCGGCGGTGACCGAGGAGCCCAGCCAGCCCTTAAGGGGGGCGATTCCGTCGCTCCGCACAGCCGCATTTACCATATTTACGGCAAAAATGAGGGACTGAACCCCCTGGGTAACGCCGTGCTGAGCAGCCTGGGCTCCCGCCTCGGCCGGCAAAGGACCGAACTTGGCGCCGGGGAGACGGGGAACGAGACAGCTCGTCCGTCGGCCGGAGCGTCTCTTACCTGGAGCGGGCGGCATCGGGAGCCGAAATCACACGGGGCTGGAGCTGCAGCTGCAGCCATGCGGGGCTGGAGCGTCCATCAGCCGGAGCTGGAACAAGCCGGAGCTTTCCTGAGCCAGAGAGGGCAGCAGCCCGGGTTCCCCTCAGCCGGAGCTGTCGGAAGCAGCAGCAGCAGCAGCAGCAGCATCTGTTCCCCGCAGCGCCCAGCACCGGGAGCGCAGACGCCTCCGGGCCGGAGCCGGGGCCGAAGCGCCGAGCGCGGGGCTGGAGCCGAGCTGGTGCCGAGCCGGAGCGTCCCTGAGCGGAGCTGGGCCAGGCGGGAGCTGCAATGAAGCGCGTGGGAGCCTTGGGCTGCACGGCCAGCCCCGGCGGGCAGAGGGCCGGGGCCGGGCAGGGAGACAGGGCTCCCCCGGCGCCAGACCGCCCCCCCCCAGCCCCGGAACCCCCCGGCGTCCCTCACCTGGGCTCGGTGCTGCCGCTCCCGGTCCCTCGGCGCGCTTCGCCGCCCCGCCGGGCCCCGGCTCCGTGCCCGGGAGGGAGACAAGGGCATGGCTGCCGGGACCCGGAGCCCAGCCTGTGCCCCGCGCAGCCGCGGGGGCCGCTGCCGGGAGACTCGAGGGGTCGCGGCCCCGCTGCAGTAGCCCCGGCAGCCGCTGTCGGTGTGCCGGGGAGAGCGGGCAGGGGCTCCGCAGCGAGGCCGCCCCCGGTTCCCGTTCAAGCCCCTAAAGCCGGGAAGGGCCTCAGCTGCCGCCGGGACTGCCCGGGCCGGGCGCCCTCCGGGAGCGGGGCTGAGAGGGAGAACGGGGCGGGACCCGGAAACCGCGACTCCTTGCGGGTCGGCTCTCCCGGAGCGGGTTCAGCGGGGCCGGAGTGAAAGGGCGGGCCGCGATTGGGCGGCGCGGAGATGGACGGGATGGGGCGTGGCCGGAGGGAAAGGGCGGGCCGGGATTGGGCGGCGCGGAGATGGACGGGATGGGGCGTGGCCGGAGGGAAAGGGCGGGCCGGGATTGGGCGGCGCGGAGATGGACGGGATGGGGCGTGGCAGGAGTGAAAGGGCGGGCCGCGATTGGGCGGAGATGGACGGGATGGGGCGTGGCCGGAGGGAAAGGACGGGTCGCGATTGGGCGGCGCGGAGATGGGCGGGGCACGGGTGGGCTGGTCGGGGGTGGGGGCGGGGCCCGAGAGGGTAGAGCGCTTGCGCGGGCCGGCGGCGCTGTCAGTGTGTGGCGGCGGCCGTGGGGAGCGGCCGTGGGGGTGGTGCTGCTGCCGCCCCGCGGGCTCAGGAGCGCCGGTGAGCCGGGCCGGGGGGGCGCTGGGAGCGGGGTGGCTGGCAGCGGTGGTCGGCCGCGGTTCCCGTGTGTCTGGCCGGGCCGGGGCCTCCGTTCGCGCGGGCGGGCCCGCGGTGTGTGCTGGGGCCGGGGGTGCCGGGCGGGGGAGACCCGGTCAGACGCGGGCCCGGGCGGGCCGTGTCCCGGGTCGGGGGTGCCGGTCCGGGCCGTGGGTGGGAGCGGGTTCCCGTGCCGGCGGCTGCTCCCCGCTTGTGTCGGGCAGCGGCGGCCCCGGAGGCCGGAGCGGCGCCGAGCGGGTGCCGGTGCCGCAGGGGCGGGAAGGGCGCCGGCCGCTGCCCGGGGCATGTGGGGGGACGCGACGACCGGTTCGGGTGCCGAGCAGGACCGGGGTGCGACTGGGCTGGGCCGGGCCGGGCTGGGGGGGACCGGGCCCGGCTCCTGTGGGGAGCGGGGCTGTGGGGAGCGGGGCTGTGGGGAGCGGGGCTGTGGAGGCTGGGGCTTAAATACTGCTGCAACTACAGAGAATAAAGAACTCTTGCTGGTTTATGATGGTCCTGTAAGCACGCTGTGTAACCGTAACGGTGCGATAATAAAGTGTAATCCAGTGCAATAAAGCTTTCCCCGGGGGAGGGTGGGTGGGTGCTGCCCCCAGTGCCCCAGGGCCGGTTCCTCCCCGCGGGAGGTGCCCCCTGCCGCCCCCCCCCCGCCCCAGTTCCCAAGCACTCCCTGCCCGGGGCCCTGGGCGGGTGCCTTCCCCCTCACACATGGGCCAGAGGAGCAGCAGCCCCTGGGGGTGTTTCCAGCCAGCCCCCCCCAAGCGAGGACTAAGTGCTGTGTTTGGGGCTGAACAGCTCAGTCCTGGGGCGGCGGGCAGTAGTGTCCGGCCGTGGGCCCCCTGCGTCTGACCGGGCCCGAGCCACTGTGCGGGCGGGTTCGCGGTGTGTTCCGGGGGCGGGAGCCTTGCGGTCGACGGCGCCGGGCGGGAGGTGGTCGGGGAGACGCGGCCCGGGCGGGCGATGCCCTGGGACGGGGGTGCCGCTTGGGTCCGTGCCCGGCGTGACAGCCAGGTCGCGTTCTGTTGGCTCTTCCCCGCTTGTGTCGGGCAGCGGCGGCCGGAGCGGCGCCGAGCGAGGAGGGGCGCCGGCCGCTACAGGGGGCGGGTGCCGAGCCCCAGCGGGGGTCGGGTGGGGGGTCGGGGCGCGGCCGGGCTGCGTGGGGGTTCCCGGGCCCGGCTCCCCGCGGATGTTGCCGCGGGTGGGGGGAGGGGGGCGCGCTTGGCTTTTAAACAATACTGTAACTAGTACTGCTAATAAAGCTATTGTGTTGGTTTATTACAAGAAGTGTAATGCATAACAATAACTGAAAAATCAAGTGGAATAAAGTGCAATAAAGCTTTCCCTGTCTGGGTGGGTGCCCGCAGTTCCCAAGCACTCCCTGGGCTGTGGCCCCCCTTTCCCTTCACACATGGGCCACAGCAGCAGCCTCAAGGGTGTTTCCAGCCCCCCAAAGGAGGATGAAGTTCTGTGGTTGGGGCTGAACAGCCCAGCTCAGTCCTGGGGTTCAGCTGCTCCAAAAGTCCCCAGAGTGCTGTGTTTCTGGGCCTGAAAACAAGCTGTGAGGGGGGGGTTGGGGCTCAGAACCAGCCCAAGTGGTGGCTTCTGGGACAGGGAAGAGGTGGCCCAGTGGCTGCTCCCAGCCCCCAAACACTGGGGGGGGGGTGGTGGCAGGGCTGTGGGACCCTCACCAGAGGTGGGGGTCTGGTTTTATTTGCCCCTGAAACACGGGATGCCAGCATGCACCAGGCCAAACTCCCCTCTGAAATGGGGACACACACACAACAGGAACACTTTATTCAGGGCACAGACACAGTGGGACAGTTTTGATAGTTGAGTGATGACAGTGATTGACTTACTACCTTATCAACAGCCCCCAGAGCTGCTGTGAGAACACGGAGGCAGCAGGAAGATGTAGAGCTGAGGCTGAGCTAAACACTGCAGGGCTGGAGCTGAAACAACGCAGAGCTGGAGCCGTAAGAAAGTCTGTGAGGCTGGGGGGGGTGAAATGAAGAGTGGGGGGGTGGGAGGGGAAACAGCACAGGCCTGGAGTGGAAATCCTGGGGTTCAATAGCTACTGTAGGGTGGGAGATGAAATCAGGATGGCAGGGTTGGAGCTGAAATCACTGCTGTGGGGCTGCGGCTGAGACGTGACAGAGCTGGAGCGGAAGAACGACTGCGGCTGGAGCTGAAACACCGAACCTGGAGCTGAAATAAAATCTGTAGGATCAGAACTGAAATCACTCAGAGCTGGAATAAAGATGGTAGGGCTGGGGCTGCAATCACTGCTGTGGGGCTGAAATGCCGTAGAACTGGAGGCGAAATAAAAACTTTTGGGCTGGGGCTCAAATCACTGCTGTGGGGCTGGGAATGCAGCTGAAATACAGAGCATAGGGCCAGAGCTGAAATCTCAGAGCTTGAATAAAGATGGCAGGGCTGGAGCTGAAATCACTGCTGTGGGGCTGGAGCTGAGATGTGACAGAGCTGGGGCTGAAGGACGACTGCGGCTGGAGCTGAAACACCGAACCTGGAGCTGAAATCACTCAGAGCTGGAATAAAAACTGTAGTGCCGGGGCTGAAATGTCTGATGTGGGGCTCGGGCTGAAGAACGACTGCAGCTGGAGCTGAAATACCAAACCTGAAGCTGAAATAAAAACTGTACAGCTGGGGCTGAAATCTAACAGAGCTGGACTAAAAACTGTAGGGTCGGAGCTGAAATCTAACAGCTGAAATACTGAACCTGGGGCTGGAGCTGAAAGAAATCCTTCAGGGCCAGAGCTGAAATAAATACTGTACGGCCAGAGCTGAAATCACTCAGAGCTGAAATAAAAACTGTAGGGCCAGGGCTGAAATCACTGCTGTGGGGCTGGAGCTGAAATAACAAACCTGGAGCTGGAGTTGAAATCTAAACTGTAGGGCCGGGGCTGAAATCACTCAGAGCTGAAATAAAAACCACAGGGCCTGAGCTGAAATCACCCAGAGCTGGACTAAAGATGGCAGGGCTGGGGCTGAAATCACTGCTGTGGGGCTGGAGCTGAGCCAGGACAGAGCTGGGGCTGAAGAACGACTGCGGCTGGAGCTGAAACACCGAACCTGGAGCTGAAATAAAAACTTTAGGGCCAAAGCTGAAATCACTCAGAGCTGGAATAAAAACTGTAGGGCCAGAGCTGAAATCACTGCAGTCGGGCTGGGAGTGGAGCTGAAATACAGACCAGAAGGGCTGAGGCTGAAATCACACAGAGCTGGGCTAAGGACCATAGGCCTGGGGCCGAAATCACTGCTGTGGGGCTGGAGCAAACCCAAAGACCACAGAACTGGAGTTCAAATAAAAACTGTAGGGCTGGAGCTGAAATTTCCCTGGGCTGGAGCTACACCGATGCAGGGCCGGCCTTGGGCTGCACGGCCAGCCCCGGCGGGCAGAGGGCCGGGGCCGGGCAGGGCCGTCCCCAGCGAGGCCCCCGGGGCTGGGGCTCCCCGGCAGGGCCCGGCCCGCGCCCAGCAGCCGCCCCCGGCGCCAGACCGCCCCCTCCCAGCCCCGGAACCCCCCGGCGTCCCTCACCTGGGCTCGGTGCTGCCGCTCCCGCTCCCGGTCCCTCGCCGCGCTTCGCCGCCCCGCCGGGCCCCGGCTCCGTGCCCGGGAGGGAGACAAGGGCATGGCTGCCGGGACCCGGAGGCGCCCCTCACCCGGGCCCTTCCCGGAGCCCCCGGCCGCCGCTTCCTGCCCCGGGGAACCCAGCGCCTCTCCCGCTTCCCTCCCCTTCCGTTCCGTTCCCTTGCCCGGCCCCTTCCGCCCCGCCCCGCCCCGCCCCTCCCCGCAGTTCCCCCCCCCCCGGGGGTTGCCGGGACCGGGGCGGGGAAAGGGGCGGGGCCTGCCTGGGCCCGGGGCCGGGGGGGACACGGGGGAAGGGGGGGGACACACAAGAGCTGGCGGGGGGGCCGTGGCACAAAGGGTGTCGGCAGGAGGGTGGCTGTGCCCCACAGCCCCCCCCAGGCAGGGCAGGCAGCAGACATCACTTGGGGGGTCTTTTGGGGGGGGTGGGGGGGGGTGTTGCATCCTTTCCCCCCCTCAGGCGTTGTGCCCTTTGCTCTCCAGCGTCCAGGATGAAAGGGCAACGGGGAAAAAAAGCCCATGGGTTTCCCTGGGGTCACCCCCCATCCCCTGGGGTCACCCCCCCATCCCCCCGAGTCACCCCCCATCCCCTGGGGTCACCCCCCATCCCAGTGGTGCCCCCCCCCCCCAGGACACCCCGTCGCGGTGGCATTAAACACCGAACCCTCCAAAGCAACGTGTTTTAATGATTTCTGGTTTTAAAGCTTGTGAAAATAACAATAATAACAATAATAATAACAATAATAATAATATTAGTAAAAATAATAATAAAACAAGACTTCCAGTCATCTCAAGGGCTCCCTTCCTATTTTTACAGGCCGAACAGAGGGAGCAAGCCCCCCCCGTATGGCGACGGGATTTCCAGCACCTTCGGCCCCCAAAACAACCGGAGCATCCCGGAGCATCGAGGAGTCGAGCATCCCTACCGGGGCAGCACCTCCAAATCTGGGGTGTCTTCTTCACCCCGGGCTGTCTTCTTTCCTCTCCCGCTCCCCCCCCCGCAAAAAAAAAAAAATAATGCCGAAGGGGTTAAAGGCTACTATTGCTAATATGTGATTTACAGCATTTATACGGCATTTACGGGCCCCGGCCTTTATTCCGGCTAAAACTTAGCATCCGTTTCCCTTAGGAAATCAAAAAAACCCCCAAAGGTTAAAGAAAAGTTAAGTATAAAAAAATATTTCAAGGAGTCATTCTCGCTTCCCCTCCTTTGAACGTAAAGAAATGGTGGGGGTTTTGGGGGCGGGGGGGGTGTGGAGGAGCTGCTGATGGGCTCCGGGGTCTCCCGTGGGCCAGAGGAGCCAGCTGAGGCACTTTCTCGAGGGGGGGACAGGGGTTGGGGCAGGTGACGTCCCTCCGGCCCCGCTCCCATCAAGATCTGAAAGAAAAAAAAAAAGAAAAAAAAAAAGAAAAAAAAAAAGAAAGAAAAAAAGTCAGGATTTGGGCAATGCGCTCAGGAAGACATTTAAAACCATTCTGTCAAAAGCAGAGCAGGGATTTCTTTTGAAATTCAGCTTCGTTCTTCCCTGGAATAACAAGGAAATTCAATATAAACACCCCAAAAGGAGCGAAACACCGACCCCCCCCCCAGCTCCACCGCTGGCCGCATCCAGCTCTTTGTCGGATGCTCGGGCAGAAAACCCGGGCGTAAGCGGAGAAGAAAAGGAATTAAACCGCTCGCGTCCCACCCCATCTCTGTGGGTTTTGGGGGGTTTGGGTTTTTTTGGGTTGTTTTGTTGGGGTTTTTTTGCCAAGGGAAGGACAGAAGGACAGAGGGACATCTCCTTACTGGGAAATCTTGCAGTTTGTCGTGGCGACGTAGCGCCCGGTGTAATGGATGTTGCACCTCACCACGTTGTTGGTGAAGTCCGACTCCAGGACGATGTATTTGGGATTCACCTGAACCTAAAAATAGGAGAAAGGGAAGGAAAAACACCCCCACCCCACCCCCCCAAAAAAAAAAAATTAGGAAGAGGGGCGACGAGCAGCGCCTAAACCCTTGGTAAAGGGCTGGCACCGAACAAAGGTGTCTGGTCCTGAACCCTGTGGTTCAGAAGATCCCAAGCCGACCCCAAATCGGTACCGTTTGCCCCTAAAAATCGCTTCCCCCCCACCCCAATGTGTTGGGTTTGCGTGGCAAGGTTTTGGTAGCGGGGGGTTACAGGGGTGGCTTCTGTGAGAAGCTGCTAGAAGCTTCCCCTTGTGGTGGGTTGAGCCTGGCTGGGGGCCAGGTGCCCACCAGAGCCGCTGTCTCACTCCCCTCATTCACCAAACAGGGGAGAAAAGGCATAACGAAATGCTTGTGGGTCGAGATAAGGACAGGGAGAGATCACTCGCTAATTGTTGTCACGAGCAAAAGAGACCAAACTGAGAGAGGGAATTCATCTAATGTATTACTAGGCAAAACAGAGTAGAGCAATGAGAAAATAAAATCAACTCTTAAAACACCTCCCCCCACCCCTCCCATCTTCCCGGGCTCAACTTCACTCCCGGCTTCAACCTTCCCCCCCTCAGCGGCACAGGGGGACGGGGAGTGGGGGTTACGGTCAGTTCATCTCACGGTGTTTCTGCCGCCTCTTCAGCCTCAGGGGGAGGACTCCTCTCATCGTTCCCCTGCTCCAGCATCGAGTCCCTCTCACGGGGTGCAGACCTTCAGGAGCAAACTGCTCCAGCGTGGGGTCCCCCACGGGGTCACAAGTCCTGCCAGCAATCCTGCCCTGGCGTGGTGTCCTGGTTCTGGCAAGGACAGAGTTAATTTCACAAAGAGCCAGGACAGGTGACCCAAGCTGGCCGGGGGCTATTCCATACCGTGTGACATCATGCTCACCATAAAAGGGGGCTGGTCGGGCAGGGGCGGGTTTGGTGTGGCTCTGGGACAGGCTGAGCGTCCGGTCGGATCGGTAAATTGTTCTTTGTTATCACCCATTGTGAATATCTGTTATCAGTACTGTTGTTGATTGTTTCCCTCTCCCTTGCTGTCCCAGTAAACTGCCCTTCTCCCAACCCTCGAGGCTTTGCCGTTGTTTTTCCGTTCTCTTCCCCAGCCCGCCGGGGGAGGGGTGGGTGAGCGGCGCGTGGCACCCAGCTGCCGGCTGGGGCTAAACCACGTCACGTGGGCTCCCCTCTGCACGGGTCCAGCGGTCCGGCCTGGAACTTGTGAATGAGGGGAGAGAGAGAGCGGCTCTGGTGGGCACCTGGCCCGGACCCAGGCTCAACCCACCACAGATGATGGTGACGTGAGGTGCTATGCTGAGGCCTTGCTTGGCTAGGCGAGCCCGCAGCCCCAGTGTGAGTGGTGGTGTGCGAGGGCCGCTGAGGGAGGTTTGAGGGCAGGCACCCGTTTTGGGGCTGTCACCTTTGTCCTGGGAGCAGGGTCTCGACGTTTCCATTTTGGTGGATTTGGGCATTTTTCTGATGATAGTGATATAAGGTGCTATGTTGAGGCCTTGCTCGGCTAGGGGAGCCCGCAGCCCCAATGTGAGTGGTGGTGTGCGAGGGCCGCTGAGGGAGGTTTGAGGGCAGGCACCCGTTTTGGGGCTGGCACCTTTGTCCTGGGAGCAGGGTCTCGACGTTTCCAGTTTGGTGGATTTGGGCATTTTTTTGCCGATTGTGACGTGAGGTGCTATGTTGAGGCCTTGCTCGGCTAGGCGAGCCCGCAGCCCCAATGTGAGTGGTGGTGTGCGAGGGCCGCTGAGGGAGGTTTGAGGGCAGGCACCCGTTTTGGGGCTGGCACCTTTGTGCTGGGAGCAGGGTCTCGACGTTTCCAGTTTGGTGGATTTGGGCATATTTTTGATGATAGTGACGTGAGGTGCTATGTTGAGGCCTTGCTCGGCTAGGCGAGCCCGCAGCCCCAATGTGAGTGGTGGTGTGCGAGGGCCGCTGAGGGAGGTTTGAGGGCAGGCACCCGTTTTGGGGCTGGCACCTTTGTCCTGGGAGCAGGGTCTCGACGTTTCCAGTTTGGTGGATTTGGGCATATTTTTGATGATAGTGACATGAGGTGCTATGTTGAGGCCTTGCTCGGCTAGGCGAGCCCGCAGCCCCAATGTGAGTGGTGGTGTGCGAGGGCCGCTGAGGGAGGTTTGAGGGCAGGCACCCGTTTTGGGGCTGGCACCTTTGTCCTGGGAGCAGGGTCTCGACGTTTCCAGTTTGGTGGATTTGGGCATTTTTTTGATGATAGTGACATGAGGTGCTATGTTGAGGCCTTGCTCGGCTAGGCGAGCCCGCAGCCCCAATGTGAGTGGTGGTGTGCGAGGGCCGCTGAGGGAGGTTTGAGGGCAGGCACCCGTTTTGGGGCTGGCACCTTTGTCCTGGGAGCAGGGTCTCGACGTTTCCAGTTTGGTGGATTTGGGCATATTTTTGATGATAGTGACGTGAGGTGCTATGTTGAGGCCTTGCTCGGCTAGGCGAGCCCGCAGCCCCAATGTGAGTGGTGGTGTGCGAGGGCCGCTGAGGGAGGTTTGAGGGCAGGCACCCGTTTTGGGGCTGGCACCTTTGTCCTGGGAGCAGGGTCTCGACGTTTCCAGTTTGGTGGATTTGGGCATTTTTTGATGATAGTGACGTGAGGTGCTATGTTGAGGCCTTGCTTGGCTAGGCAAGCCCGCAGCCCCAATGTGAGTGGTGGTGTGCGAGGGCCGCTGAGGGAGGTTTGAGGGCAGGCACCCGTTTTGGGGCTGGCACCTTTGTCCTGGGAGCAGGGTCTCGACGTTTCCAGTTTGGTGGATTTGGGCATTTTTTTGATGATAGTGACATGAGGTGCTATGTTGAGGCCTTGCTCGGCTAGGCGAGCCCGCAGCCCCAATGTGAGTGGTGGTGTGCGAGGGCCGCTGAGGGAGGTTTGAGGGCAGGCACCCGTTTTGGGGCTGGCACCTTTGTCCTGGGAGCAGGGTCTCGACGTTTCCAGTTTGGTGGATTTGGGCATATTTTTGATGATAGTGACGTGAGGTGCTATGTTGAGGCCTTGCTCGGCTAGGCGAGCCCGCAGCCCCAATGTGAGTGGTGGTGTGCGAGGGCCGCTGAGGGAGGTTTGAGGGCAGGCACCCGTTTTGGGGCTGGCACCTTTGTCCTGGGAGCAGGGTCTCGACGTTTCCAGTTTGGTGGATTTGGGCATTTTTTGATGATAGTGACATAAGGTGCTATGTTGAGGCCTTGCTCGGCTAGGCGAGCCCGCAGCCCCAATGTGAGTGGTGGTGTGCGAGGGCCGCTGAGGGAGGTTTGAGGGCAGGCACCCGTTTTGGGGCTGGCACCTTTGTCCTGGGAGCAGGGTCTCGACGTTTCCAGTTTGGTGGATTTGGGCATATTTTTGATGATAGTGACGTGAGGTGCTATGTTGAGGCCTTGCTCGGCTAGGCGAGCCCGCAGCCCCAATGTGAGTGGTGGTGTGCGAGGGCCGCTGAGGGAGGTTTGAGGGCAGGCACCCGTTTTGGGGCTGGCACCTTTGTCCTGGGAGCAGGGTCTCGACGTTTCCAGTTTGGTGGATTTGGGCATTTTTTTGATGATAGTGACATGAGGCTCTATGTTGAGGCCTTGCTCGGCTAGGCGAGCCCGCAGCCCCAATGTGAGTGGTGGTGTGCGAGGGCCGCTGAGGGAGGTTTGAGGGCAGGCACCCGTTTTGGGGCTGGCACCTTTGTCCTGGGAGCAGGGTCTCGACGTTTCCAGTTTGGAGGATGAATGCTGATTTTTGACGATTGTGACGTGAGGTGCTATGTTGAGGCCTTGCTCGGCTAGGCGAGCCCGCAGCCCCAATGTGAGTGGTGGTGTGCGAGGGCCGCTGAGGGAGGTTTGAGGGCAGGCACCCGTTTTGGGGCTGGCACCTTTGTCCTGGGAGCAGGGTCTCGACGTTTCCAGTTTGGTGGATTTGGGCATATTTTTGATGATAGTGACATGAGGTGCTATGTTGAGGCCTTGCTCGGCTAGGCGAGCCCGCAGCCCCAATGTGAGTGGTGGTGTGCGAGGGCCGCTGAGGGAGGTTTGAGGGCAGGCACCCGTTTTGGGGCTGTCACCTTTGTCCTGGGAGCAGGGTCTCGACGTTTCCAGTTTGGTGGATTTGGGCATATTTTTGATGATAGTGACATGAGGTGCTATGTTGAGGCCTTGCTCGGCTAGGCGAGCCCGCAGCCCCAATGTGAGTGGTGGTGTGCGAGGGCCGCTGAGGGAGGTTTGAGGGCAGGCACCCGTTTTGGGGCTGGCACCTTTGTCCTGGGAGCAGGGTCTCGACGTTTCCAGTTTGGAGGATTAATGCTGATTTTTGATGATAGTGACGTGAGGTGCTATGTTGAGGCCTTGCTCGGCTAGGCGAGCCCGCAGCCCCAATGTGAGTGGTGGTGTGCGAGGGCCGCTGAGGGAGGTTTGAGGGCAGGCACCCGTTTTGGGGCTGGCACCTTTGTCCTGGGAGCAGGGTCTCGACGTTTCCAGTTTGGTGGATTTGGGCATTTTTTTGATGATAGTGACGTGAGGTGCTATGTTGAGGCCTTGCTCGGCTAGGCGAGCCCGCAGCCCCAATGTGAGTGGTGGTGTGCGAGGGCCGCTGAGGGAGGTTTGAGGGCAGGCACCCGTTTTGGGGCTGGCACCTTTGTCCTGGGAGCAGGGTCTCGACGTTTCCAGTTTGGTGGATTTGGGCATATTTTTGATGATAGTGACGTGAGGTGCTATGTTGAGGCCTTGCTCGGCTAGGCGAGCCCGCAGCCCCAATGTGAGTGGTGGTGTGCGAGGGCCGCTGAGGGAGGTTTGAGGGCAGGCACCCGTTTTGGGGCTGTCACCTTTGTCCTGGGAGCAGGGTCTCGACGTTTCCAGTTTGGTGGATTTGGGCATTTTTTTGATGATAGTGACATGAGGTGCTATGTTGAGGCCTTGCTCGGCTAGGCGAGCCCGCAGCCCCAATGTGAGTGGTGGTGTGCGAGGGCCGCTGAGGGAGGTTTGAGGGCAGGCACCCGTTTTGGGGCTGGCACCTTTGTCCTGGGAGCAGGGTCTCGACGTTTCCAGTTTGGTGGATTTGGGCATTTTTTTTGATGATAGTGACGTGAGGTGCTATGTTGAGGCCTTGCTCGGCTAGGCGAGCCCGCAGCCCCAATGTGAGTGGTGGTGTGCGAGGGCCGCTGAGGGAGGTTTGAGGGCAGGCACCCGTTTTGGGGCTGGCACCTTTGTCCTGGGAGCAGGGTCTCGACGTTTCCAGTTTGGTGGATTTGGGCATATTTTTGATGATAGTGACGTGAGGTGCTATGTTGAGGCCTTGCTCGGCTAGGCGAGCCCGCAGCCCCAATGTGAGTGGTGGTGTGCGAGGGCCGCTGAGGGAGGTTTGAGGGCAGGCACCCGTTTTGGGGCTGGCACCTTTGTCCTGGGAGCAGGGTCTCGACGTTTCCAGTTTGGTGGATTTGGGCATTTTTTTGATGATAGTGACATGAGGTGCTATGTTGAGGCCTTGCTCGGCTAGGCGAGCCCGCAGCCCCAATGTGAGTGGTGGTGTGCGAGGGCCGCTGAGGGAGGTTTGAGGGCAGGCACCCGTTTTGGGGCTGGCACCTTTGTCCTGGGAGCAGGGTCTCGACGTTTCCAGTTTGGTGGATTTGGGCATATTTTTGATGATAGTGACGTGAGGTGCTATGTTGAGGCCTTGCTCGGCTAGGCGAGCCCGCAGCCCCAATGTGAGTGGTGGTGTGCGAGGGCCGCTGAGGGAGGTTTGAGGGCAGGCACCCGTTTTGGGGCTGGCACCTTTGTCCTGGGAGCAGGGTCTCGACGTTTCCAGTTTGGTGGATTTGGGCATTTTTTTGATGATAGTGACATGAGGTGCTATGTTGAGGCCTTGCTCGGCTAGGCGAGCCCGCAGCCCCAATGTGAGTGGTGGTGTGCGAGGGCCGCTGAGGGAGGTTTGAGGGCAGGCACCCGTTTTGGGGCTGGCACCTTTGTCCTGGGAGCAGGGTCTCGACGTTTCCAGTTTGGTGGATTTGGGCATATTTTTGATGATAGTGACGTGAGGTGCTATGTTGAGGCCTTGCTCGGCTAGGCGAGCCCGCAGCCCCAATGTGAGTGGTGGTGTGCGAGGGCCGCTGAGGGAGGTTTGAGGGCAGGCACCCGTTTTGGGGCTGGCACCTTTGTCCTGGGAGCAGGGTCTCGACGTTTCCAGTTTGGTGGATTTGGGCATATTTTTGATGATAGTGACATGAGGTGCTATGTTGAGGCCTTGCTCGTCTAGGCGAGCCCGCAGCCCCAATGTGAGTGGTGGTGTGCGAGGGCCGCTGAGGGAGGTTTGAGGGCAGGCACCCGTTTTGGGGCTGGCACCTTTGTCCTGGGAGCAGGGTCTCGACGTTTCCAGTTTGGTGGATTTGGGCATATTTTTGATGATAGTGACCTGAGGTGCTATGTTGAGGCCTTGCTCGGCTAGGCGAGCCCGCAGCCCCAATGTGAGTGGTGGTGTGCGAGGGCCGCTGAGGGAGGTTTGAGGGCAGGCACCCGTTTTGGGGCTGGCACCTTTGTCCTGGGAGCAGGGTCTCGACGTTTCCAGTTTGGAGCATGAATGCTGATTTTTGCCGATAGTGACGTGAGGTGCTATGTTGAGGCCTTGCTCGGCTAGGCGAGCGCGCAGCCCCAATGTGAGTGGTGGTGTGCGAGGGCCGCTGAGGGAGGTTTGAGGGCAGGCACCCGTTTTGGGGCTGGCACCTTTGTCCTGGGAGCAGGGTCTCGACGTTTCCAGTTTGGTGGATTTGGGCATATTTTTGATGATAGTGACGTGAGGTGCTATGTTGAGGCCTTGCTCGGCTAGGCGAGCCCGCAGCCCCAATGTGAGTGGTGGTGTGCGAGGGCCGCTGAGGGAGGTTTGAGGGCAGGCACCCGTTTTGGGGCTGGCACCTTTGTCCTGGGAGCAGGGTCTCGACGTTTCCAGTTTGGTGGATTTGGGCATTTTTTTGATGATAGTGACGTGAGGTGCTATGTTGAGGCCTTGCTCGGCTAGGCGAGCCCGCAGCCCCAATGTGAGTGGTGGTGTGCGAGGGCCGCTGAGGGAGGTTTGAGGGCAGGCACCCGTTTTGGGGCTGGCACCTTTGTCCTGGGAGCAGGGTCTCGACGTTTCCAGTTTGGTGGATTTGGGCATATTTTTGATGATAGTGACGTGAGGTGCTATGTTGAGGCCTTGCTCGGCTAGGCGAGCCCGCAGCCCCAATGTGAGTGGTGGTGTGCGAGGGCCGCTGAGGGAGGTTTGAGGGCAGGCACCCGTTTTGGGGCTGGCACCTTTGTCCTGGGAGCAGGGTCTCGACGTTTCCAGTTTGGTGGATTTGGGCATATTTTTGATGATAGTGACGTAAGGTGCTATGTTGAGGCCTTGCTCGGCTAGGCGAGCCCGCAGCCCCAATGTGAGTGGTGGTGTGCGAGGGCCGCTGAGGGAGGTTTGAGGGCAGGCACCCGTTTTGGGGCTGGCACCTTTGTCCTGGGAGCAGGGTCTCGACGTTTCCAGTTTGGTGGATTTGGGCATATTTTTGATGATAGTGACATGAGGTGCTATGTTGAGGCCTTGCTCGGCTAGGCGAGCCCGCAGCCCCAATGTGAGTGGTGGTGTGCGAGGGCCGCTGAGGGAGGTTTGAGGGCAGGCACCCGTTTTGGGGCTGGCACCTTTGTCCTGGGAGCAGGGTCTCGACGTTTCCAGTTTGGTGGATGATGGCTGATTTTTGATGATAGTGACGTGAGGTGCTATGTTGAGGCCTTGCTCGGCTAGGCGAGCCCGCAGCCCCAATGTGAGTGGTGGTGTGCGAGGGCCGCTGAGGGAGGTTTGAGGGCAGGCACCCGTTTTGGGGCTGGCACCTTTGTCCTGGGAGCAGGGTCTCGACGTTTCCAGTTTGGTGGATTTGGGCATATTTTTGATGATAGTGACGTGAGGTGCTATGTTGAGGCCTTGCTCGGCTAGGCGAGCCCGCAGCCCCAATGTGAGTGGTGGTGTGCGAGGGCCGCTGAGGGAGGTTTGAGGGCAGGCACCCGTTTTGGGGCTGGCACCTTTGTCCTGGGAGCAGGGTCTCGACGTTTCCAGTTTGGTGGATTTGGGCATATTTTTGATGATAGTGACGTGAGGTGCTATGTTGAGGCCTTGCTCGGCTAGGCGAGCCCGCAGCCCCAATGTGAGTGGTGGTGTGCGAGGGCCGCTGAGGGAGGTTTGAGGGCAGGCACCCGTTTTGGGGCTGTCACCTTTGTCCTGGGAGCAGGGTCTCGACGTTTCCAGTTTGGTGGATTTGGGCATTTTTTGATGATAGTGACATGAGGTGCTATGTTGAGGCCTTGCTCGGCTAGGCGAGCCCGCAGCCCCAATGTGAGTGGTGGTGTGCGAGGGCCGCTGAGGGAGGTTTGAGGGCAGGCACCCGTTTTGGGGCTGGCACCTTTGTCCTGGGAGCAGGGTCTCGACGTTTCCAGTTTGGTGGATTTGGGCATTTTTTTGATGATAGTGACGTGAGGTGCTATGTTGAGGCCTTGCTCGGCTAGGCGAGCCCGCAGCCCCAATGTGAGTGGTGGTGTGCGAGGGCCGCTGAGGGAGGTTTGAGGGCAGGCACCCGTTTTGGGGCTGGCACCTTTGTCCTGGGAGCAGGGTCTCGACGTTTCCAGTTTGGTGGATTTGGGCATATTTTTGATGATAGTGACGTGAGGTGACATGTTGAGGCCTTGCTCGGCTAGGCGAGCCCGCAGCCCCAATGTGAGTGGTGGTGTGCGAGGGCCGCTGAGGGAGGTTTGAGGGCAGGCACCCGTTTTGGGGCTGGCACCTTTGTCCTGGGAGCAGGGTCTCGACGTTTCCAGTTTGGTGGATTTGGGCATATTTTTGATGATAGTGACATGAGGTGCTATGTTGAGGCCTTGCTCGGCTAGGCGAGCCCGCAGCCCCAATGTGAGTGGTGGTGTGCGAGGGCCGCTGAGGGAGGTTTGAGGGCAGGCACCCGTTTTGGGGCTGGCACCTTTGTCCTGGGAGCAGGGTCTCGACTTTTCCAGTTTGGTGGATTTGGGCATATTTTTGATGATAGTGACGTGAGGTGCTATGTTGAGGCCTTGCTCGGCTAGGCGAGCCCGCAGCCCCAATGTGAGTGGTGGTGTGCGAGGGCCGCTGAGGGAGGTTTGAGGGCAGGCACCCGTTTTGGGGCTGGCACCTTTGTCCTGGGAGCAGGGTCTCGACGTTTCCAGTTTGGTGGATTTGGGCATTTTTTTGATGATAGTGACGTGAGGTGCTATGTTGAGGCCTTGCTCGGCTAGGCGAGCCCGCAGCCCCAATGTGAGTGGTGGTGTGCGAGGGCCGCTGAGGGAGGTTTGAGGGCAGGCACCCGTTTTGGGGCTGGCACCTTTGTCCTGGGAGCAGGGTCTCGACGTTTCCAGTTTGGTGGATTTGGGCATATTTTTGATGATAGTGACGTGAGGTGCTATGTTGAGGCCTTGCTCGGCTAGGCGAGCCCGCAGCCCCAATGTGAGTGGTGGTGTGCGAGGGCCGCTGAGGGAGGTTTGAGGGCAGGCACCCGTATTGGGGCTGGCACCTTTGTCCTGGGAGCAGGGTCTCGACGTTTCCAGTTTGGTGGATTTGGGCATATTTTTGATGATAGTGACGTGAGGTGCTATGTTGAGGCCTTGCTCGGCTAGGCGAGCCCGCAGCCCCAATGTGAGTGGTGGTGTGCGAGGGCCGCTGAGGGAGGTTTGAGGGCAGGCACCCGTTTTGGGGCTGGCACCTTTGTCCTGGGAGCAGGGTCTCGACGTTTCCAGTTTGGTGGATTTGGGCATTTTTTTGATGATAGTGACGTGAGGTGACATGTTGAGGCCTTGCTCGGCTAGGCGAGCCCGCAGCCCCAATGTGAGTGGTGGTGTGCGAGGGCCGCTGAGGGAGGTTTGAGGGCAGGCACCCGTTTTGGGGCTGGCACCTTTGTCCTGGGAGCAGGGTCTCGACGTTTCCAGTTTGGTGGATTTGGGCATTTTTTTGATGATTGTGACATGAGGTGCTATGTTGAGGCCTTGCTCGGCTAGGCGAGCCCGCAGCCCCAATGTGAGTGGTGGTGTGCGAGGGCCGCTGAGGGAGGTTTGAGGGCAGGCACCCGTTTTGGGGCTGGCACCTTTGTCCTGGGAGCAGGGTCTCGACGTTTCCAGTTTGGTGGATTTGGGCATATTTTTGATGATAGTGACGTGAGGTGCTATGTTGAGGCCTTGCTCGGCTAGGCGAGCCCGCAGCCCCAATGTGAGTGGTGGTGTGCGAGGGCCGCTGAGGGAGGTTTGAGGGCAGGCACCCGTTTTGGGGCTGGCACCTTTGTCCTGGGAGCAGGGTCTCGACGTTTCCAGTTTGGTGGATTTGGGCATTTTTTTGATGATAGTGACATGAGGTGCTATGTTGAGGCCTTGCTCGGCTAGGCGAGCCCGCAGCCCCAATGTGAGTGGTGGTGTGCGAGGGCCGCTGAGGGAGGTTTGAGGGCAGGCACCCGTTTTGGGGCTGGCACCTTTGTCCTGGGAGCAGGGTCTCGACGTTTCCAGTTTGGTGGATTTGGGCATATTTTTGATGATAGTGACATGAGGTGCTATGTTGAGGCCTTGCTCGGCTAGGCGAGCCCGCAGCCCCAATGTGAGTGGTGGTGTGCGAGGGCCGCTGAGGGAGGTTTGAGGGCAGGCACCCGTTTTGGGGCTGGCACCTTTGTCCTGGGAGCAGGGTCTCGACGTTTCCAGTTTGGTGGATTTGGGCATATTTTTGATGATAGTGACATGAGGTGCTATGTTGAGGCCTTGCTCGGCTAGGCGAGCCCGCAGCCCCAATGTGAGTGGTGGTGTGCGAGGGCCGCTGAGGGAGGTTTGAGGGCAGGCACCCGTTTTGGGGCTGGCACCTTTGTCCTGGGAGCAGGGTCTCGACGTTTCCAGTTTGGTGGATTTGGGCATTTTTTTGATGATAGTGACATGAGGTGCTATGTTGAGGCCTTGCTCGGCTAGGCGAGCCCGCAGCCCCAATGTGAGTGGTGGTGTGCGAGGGCCGCTGAGGGAGGTTTGAGGGCAGGCACCCGTTTTGGGGCTGGCACCTTTGTCCTGGGAGCAGGGTCTCGACGTTTCCAGTTTGGTGGATTTGGGCATATTTTTGATGATAGTGACGTGAGGTGCTATGTTGAGGCCTTGCTCGGCTAGGCGAGCCCGCAGCCCCAATGTGAGTGGTGGTGTGCGAGGGCCGCTGAGGGAGGTTTGAGGGCAGGCACCCGTTTTGGGGCTGGCACCTTTGTCCTGGGAGCAGGGTCTCGACGTTTCCAGTTTGGTGGATTTGGGCATTTTTTTGATGATAGTGACGTGAGGTGCTATGTTGAGGCCTTGCTCGGCTAGGCGAGCCCGCAGCCCCAATGTGAGTGGTGGTGTGCGAGGGCCGCTGAGGGAGGTTTGAGGGCAGGCACCCGTTTTGGGGCTGGCACCTTTGTCCTGGGAGCAGGGTCTCGACGTTTCCAGTTTGGTGGATTTGGGCATATTTTTGATGATAGTGACGTGAGGTGCTATGTTGAGGCCTTGCTCGGCTAGGCGAGCCCGCAGCCCCAATGTGAGTGGTGGTGTGCGAGGGCCGCTGAGGGAGGTTTGAGGGCAGGCACCCGTTTTGGGGCTGGCACCTTTGTCCTGGGAGCAGGGTCTCGACGTTTCCAGTTTGGTGGATTTGGGCATATTTTTGATGATAGTGACATGAGGTGCTATGTTGAGGCCTTGCTCGGCTAGGCGAGCCCGCAGCCCCAATGTGAGTGGTGGTGTGCGAGGGCCGCTGAGGGAGGTTTGAGGGCAGGCACCCGTTTTGGGGCTGGCACCTTTGTCCTGGGAGCAGGGTCTCGACGTTTCCAGTTTGGTGGATTTGGGCATATTTTTGATGATAGTGACGTGAGGTGCTATGTTGAGGCCTTGCTCGGCTAGGCGAGCCCGCAGCCCCAATGTGAGTGGTGGTGTGCGAGGGCCGCTGAGGGAGGTTTGAGGGCAGGCACCCGTTTTGGGGCTGGCACCTTTGTCCTGGGAGCAGGGTCTCGACGTTTCCAGTTTGGTGGATTTGGGCATTTTTTTGATGATAGTGACGTGAGGTGCTATGTTGAGGCCTTGCTCGGCTAGGCGAGCCCGCAGCCCCAATGTGAGTGGTGGTGTGCGAGGGCCGCTGAGGGAGGTTTGAGGGCAGGCACCCGTTTTGGGGCTGGCACCTTTGTCCTGGGAGCAGGGTCTCGACGTTTCCAGTTTGGTGGATTTGGGCATATTTTTGATGATAGTGACGTGAGGTGCTATGTTGAGGCCTTGCTCGGCTAGGCGAGCCCGCAGCCCCAATGTGAGTGGTGGTGTGCGAGGGCCGCTGAGGGAGGTTTGAGGGCAGGCACCCGTTTTGGGGCTGTCACCTTTGTCCTGGGAGCAGGGTCTCGACGTTTCCAGTTTGGTGGATTTGGGCATATTTTTGATGATAGTGACGTGAGGTGCTATGTTGAGGCCTTGCTCGGCTAGGCGAGCCCGCAGCCCCAATGTGAGTGGTGGTGTGCGAGGGCCGCTGAGGGAGGTTTGAGGGCAGGCACCCGTTTTGGGGCTGGCACCTTTGTCCTGGGAGCAGGGTCTCGACGTTTCCAGTTTGGTGGATTTGGGCATATTTTTTGATGATAGTGACGTGAGGTGCTATGTTGAGGCCTTGCTCGGCTAGGCGAGCCCGCAGCCCCAATGTGAGTGGTGGTGTGCGAGGGCCGCTGAGGGAGGTTTGAGGGCAGGCACCCGTTTTGGGGCTGGCACCTTTGTCCTGGGAGCAGGGTCTCGACGTTTCCAGTTTGGTGGATTTGGGCATATTTTTGATGATAGTGACGTGAGGTGCTATGTTGAGGCCTTGCTCGGCTAGGCGAGCCCGCAGCCCCAATGTGAGTGGTGGTGTGCGAGGGCCGCTGAGGGAGGTTTGAGGGCAGGCACCCGTTTTGGGGCTGGCACCTTTGTCCTGGGAGCAGGGTCTCGACGTTTCCAGTTTGGTGGATTTGGGCATTTTTTTGATGATAGTGACGTGAGGTGCTATGTTGAGGCCTTGCTCGGCTAGGCGAGCCCGCAGCCCCAATGGGAGTGGTGGTGTGCGAGGGCCGCTGAGGGAGGTTTGAGGGCAGGCACCCGTTTTGGGGCTGGCACCTTTGTCCTGGGAGCAGGGTCTCGACGTTTCCAGTTTGGTGGATTTGGGCATATTTTTGATGATAGTGACGTGAGGTGCTATGTTGAGGCCTTGCTCGGCTAGGCGAGCCCGCAGCCCCAATGTGAGTGGTGGTGTGCGAGGGCCGCTGAGGGAGGTTTGAGGGCAGGCACCCGTTTTGGGGCTGGCACCTTTGTCCTGGGAGCAGGGTCTCGACGTTTCCAGTTTGGTGGATTTGGGCATTTTTTTGATGATAGTGACGTGAGGTGCTATGTTGAGGCCTTGCTCGGCTAGGCGAGCCCGCAGCCCCAATGTGAGTGGTGGTGTGCGAGGGCCGCTGAGGGAGGTTTGAGGGCAGGCACCCGTTTTGGGGCTGGCACCTTTGTCCTGGGAGCAGGGTCTCGACGTTTCCAGTTTGGTGGATTTGGGCATATTTTTTGATGATAGTGACATGAGGTGCTATGTTGAGGCCTTGCTCGGCTAGGCGAGCCCGCAGCCCCAATGTGAGTGGTGGTGTGCGAGGGCCGCTGAGGGAGGTTTGAGGGCAGGCACCCGTTTTGGGGCTGGCACCTTTGTCCTGGGAGCAGGGTCTCGACGTTTCCAGTTTGGTGGATTTGGGCATTTTTTTGATGATAGTGACGTGAGGTGCTATGTTGAGGCCTTGCTCGGCTAGGCGAGCCCGCAGCCCCAATGTGAGTGGTGGTGTGCGAGGGCCGCTGAGGGAGGTTTGAGGGCAGGCACCCGTTTTGGGGCTGGCACCTTTGTCCTGGGAGCAGGGTCTCGACGTTTCCAGTTTGGTGGATTTGGGCATTTTTTTGATGATAGTGACGTGAGGTGCTATGTTGAGGCCTTGCTCGGCTAGGCGAGCCCGCAGCCCCAATGTGAGTGGTGGTGTGCGAGGGCCGCTGAGGGAGGTTTGAGGGCAGGCACCCGTTTTGGGGCTGGCACCTTTGTCCTGGGAGCAGGGTCTCGACGTTTCCAGTTTGGTGGATTTGGGCATTTTTTTGATGATAGTGACGTGAGGTGCTATGTTGAGGCCTTGCTCGGCTAGGCGAGCCCGCAGCCCCAATGTGAGTGGTGGTGTGCGAGGGCCGCTGAGGGAGGTTTGAGGGCAGGCACCCGTTTTGGGGCTGGCACCTTTGTCCTGGGAGCAGGGTCTCGACGTTTCCAGTTTGGTGGATTTGGGCATTTTTTTGATGATAGTGACGTGAGGTGCTATGTTGAGGCCTTGCTCGGCTAGGCGAGCCCGCAGCCCCAATGTGAGTGGTGGTGTGCGAGGGCCGCTGAGGGAGGTTTGAGGGCAGGCACCCGTTTTGGGGCTGGCACCTTTGTCCTGGGAGCAGGGTCTCGACGTTTCCAGTTTGGTGGATTTGGGCATATTTTTGATGATAGTGACGTGAGGTGCTATGTTGAGGCCTTGCTCGGCTAGGCGAGCCCGCAGCCCCAATGTGAGTGGTGGTGTGCGAGGGCCGCTGAGGGAGGTTTGAGGGCAGGCACCCGTTTTGGGGCTGGCACCTTTGTCCTGGGAGCAGGGTCTCGACGTTTCCAGTTTGGTGGATTTGGGCATATTTTTGATGATAGTGACGTGAGGTGCTATGTTGAGGCCTTGCTCGGCTAGGCGAGCCCGCAGCCCCAATGTGAGTGGTGGTGTGCGAGGGCCGCTGAGGGAGGTTTGAGGGCAGGCACCCGTTTTGGGGCTGGCACCTTTGTCCTGGGAGCAGGGTCTCGACGTTTCCAGTTTGGTGGATTTGGGCATTTTTTTGATGATAGTGACGTGAGGTGCTATGTTGAGGCCTTGCTCGGCTAGGCGAGCCCGCAGCCCCAATGTGAGTGGTGGTGTGCGAGGGCCGCTGAGGGAGGTTTGAGGGCAGGCACCCGTTTTGGGGCTGGCACCTTTGTCCTGGGAGCAGGGTCTCGACGTTTCCAGTTTGGTGGATTTGGGCATTTTTTTGATGATAGTGACGTGAGGTGCTATGTTGAGGCCTTGCTCGGCTAGGCGAGCCCGCAGCCCCAATGTGAGTGGTGGTGTGCGAGGGCCGCTGAGGGAGGTTTGAGGGCAGGCACCCGTTTTGGGGCTGGCACCTTTGTCCTGGGAGCAGGGTCTCGACGTTTCCAGTTTGGTGGATTTGGGCATATTTTTGATGATAGTGACGTGAGGTGCTATGTTGAGGCCTTGCTCGGCTAGGCGAGCCCGCAGCCCCAATGTGAGTGGTGGTGTGCGAGGGCCGCTGAGGGAGGTTTGAGGGCAGGCACCCGTTTTGGGGCTGGCACCTTTGTCCTGGGAGCAGGGTCTCGACGTTTCCAGTTTGGTGGATTTGGGCATATTTTTGATGATAGTGACGTGAGGTGCTATGTTGAGGCCTTGCTCGGCTAGGCGAGCCCGCAGCCCCAATGTGAGTGGTGGTGTGCGAGGGCCGCTGAGGGAGGTTTGAGGGCAGGCACCCGTTTTGGGGCTGTCACCTTTGTCCTGGGAGCAGGGTCTCGACGTTTCCAGTTTGGTGGATTTGGGCATATTTTTGATGATAGTGACGTGAGGTGCTATGTTGAGGCCTTGCTCGGCTAGGCGAGCCCGCAGCCCCAATGTGAGTGGTGGTGTGCGAGGGCCGCTGAGGGAGGTTTGAGGGCAGGCACCCGTTTTGGGGCTGGCACCTTTGTCCTGGGAGCAGGGTCTCGACGTTTCCAGTTTGGTGGATTTGGGCATTTTTTTGATGATAGTGACGTGAGGTGCTATGTTGAGGCCTTGCTCGGCTAGGCGAGCCTGCAGCCCCAATGTGAGTGGTGGTGTGCGAGGGCCGCTGAGGGAGGTTTGAGGGCAGGCACCCGTTTTGGGGCTGGCACCTTTGTCCTGGGAGCAGGGTCTCGACGTTTCCAGTTTGGTGGATTTGGGCATTTTTTTGATGATAGTGACGTGAGGTGCTATGTTGAGGCCTTGCTCGGCTAGGCGAGCCCGCAGCCCCAATGTGAGTGGTGGTGTGCGAGGGCCGCTGAGGGAGGTTTGAGGGCAGGCACCCGTTTTGGGGCTGGCACCTTTGTCCTGGGAGCAGGGTCTCGACGTTTCCAGTTTGGTGGATTTGGGCATTTTTTGATGATAGTGACGTGAGGTGCTATGTTGAGGCCTTGCTCGGCTAGGCGAGCCCGCAGCCCCAATGTGAGTGGTGGTGTGCGAGGGCCGCTGAGGGAGGTTTGAGGGCAGGCACCCGTTTTGGGGCTGGCACCTTTGTCCTGGGAGCAGGGTCTCGACGTTTCCAGTTTGGTGGATTTGGGCATTTTTTTGATGATAGTGACATGAGGTGCTATGTTGAGGCCTTGCTCGGCTAGGCGAGCCCGCAGCCCCAATGTGAGTGGTGGTGTGCGAGGGCCGCTGAGGGAGGTTTGAGGGCAGGCACCCGTTTTGGGGCTGGCACCTTTGTCCTGGGAGCAGGGTCTCGACGTTTCCAGTTTGGTGGATTTGGGCATATTTTTGATGATTGTGACGTGAGGTGCTATGTTGAGGCCTTGCTCGGCTAGGCGAGCCCGCAGCCCCAATGTGAGTGGTGGTGTGCGAGGGCCGCTGAGGGAGGTTTGAGGGCAGGCACCCGTTTTGGGGCTGGCACCTTTGTCCTGGGAGCAGGGTCTCGACGTTTCCAGTTTGGTGGATTTGGGCATATTTTTGATGATAGTGACGTGAGGTGCTATGTTGAGGCCTTGCTCGGCTAGGCGAGCCCGCAGCCCCAATGTGAGTGGTGGTGTGCGAGGGCCGCTGAGGGAGGTTTGAGGGCAGGCACCCGTTTTGGGGCTGGCACCTTTGTCCTGGGAGCAGGGTCTCGACGTTTCCAGTTTGGAGGATGAATGCTGATTTTTTGATGATAGTGACGTGAGGTGCTATGTTGAGGCCTTGCTCGGCTAGGCGAGCCCGCAGCCCCAATGTGAGTGGTGTGTGCGAGGGCCGCTGAGGGAGGTTTGAGGGCAGGCACCCGTTTTGGGGCTGTCACCTTTGTCCTGGGAGCAGGGTCTCGACGTTTCCAGTTTGGTGGATTTGGGGATATTTTGATGATAGTGACGTGAGGTGCTATGGTGAGGCCTTGCTCGGCTAGGCGAGCCCGCAGCTCCCAATGTGAGTGGTGGTGTGCGAGGGCCGCTGAGGGAGGTTTGAGGGGCAGGCACCCGTTTTGGGGCTGGCACCTTTGTCCTGGGAGCAGGGTCTCGACGTTCCAGTTTGGTGGATTTGGGCATTTTTTTGATGATAGTGACGTGTGGTGCTATGTTGAGGCCTTGCTCGGCTAGGCGAGCCCGCAGACCCAATGTGAGTGGTGGTGTGCGAGGGCCGCTGAGGAGGTTTGAGGGCAGGCACCCGTTTTGGGCTGGCCCTTTGTCCTGGGAGCAGGGTCTCGACGTTTCCAGTTTGGTGGATTTGGGCATATTTTGATGATAGTGACGTGAGGTGCTATGTTGAGGCCTTGCTCGGCTAGGCGAGCCGCAGCCCCAATGTGAGTGGTGGTGTGCGAGGGCCGCTGAGGGAGGTTTGAGGGCAGGCACCCGTTTTGGGGCTGGCCCCTTTGTCCTGGGAGCAGGGTCTCGACGTTTCCAGTTTGGTGGATTTGGGCATTTTTTGATGATAGTGACGTGAGGTGCTATGTTGAGGCCTTGCTCGGCTAGGCGAGCCCGCAGCCCCAATGTGAGTGGTGGTGTGCGAGGGCCGCTGAGGGAGGTTTGAGGGCAGGCACCCGTTTTGGGGCTGGCCCCTTTGTCCTGGGAGCAGGGTCTCGACGTTTCCAGTTTGGTGGATGAATGCTGATTTTTGATGATAGTGACGTGAGGTGCTATGTTGAGGCCTTGCTCGGCTAGGCGAGCCCGCAGCCCCAATGTGAGTGGTGGTGTGCGAGGGCCGCTGAGGGAGGTTTGAGGGCAGGCACCCGTTTTGGGGCTGGCCCCTTTGTCCTGGGAGCAGGGTCTCGACGTTTCCAGTTTGGTGGATTTGGGCATATTTTTGATGATAGTGACGTGAGGTGCTATGTTGAGGCCTTGCTTGGCTAGGCGAGCCCGCAGCCCCAATGTGAGTGGTGGTGTGCGAGGGCCGCTGAGGGAGGTTTGAGGGCAGGCACCCGTTTTGGGGCTGGCCCTTTGTCCTGGGAGCAGGGTCTCGACGTTTCCAGTTTGGTGGATTTGGGCATATTTTTGATGATAGTGACGTGAGGTGCTATGTTGAGGCCTTGCTCGGCTAGGCGAGCCCGCAGCCCCAATGTGAGTGGTGGTGTGCGAGGGCCGCTGAGGGAGGTTTGAGGGCAGGCACCCGTTTTGGGGCTGGCCCCTTTGTCCTGGGAGCAGGGTCTCGACGTTTCCAGTTTGGTGGATTTGCTGATTTTTGATGATAGTGACGTGAGGTGCTATGTTGAGGCCTTGCTCGGCTAGGCGAGCCCGCAGCCCAATGTGAGTGGTGGTGTGCGAGGGCCGCTGAGGGAGGTTTGAGGGCAGGCACCCGTTTTGGGGCTGGCCCCTTTGTCCTGGGAGCAGGGTCTCGACGTTTCCAGTTTGGTGGATTTGGGCATTTTTTGATGATAGTGACGTGAGGTGCTATGTTGAGGCCTTGCTCGGCTAGGCGAGCCTGCAGCCCCAATGTGAGTGGTGGTGTGCGAGGGCCGCTGAGGGAGGTTTGAGGGCAGGCACCCGTTTTGGGGCTGGCACCTTTGTCCTGGGAGCAGGGTCTCGACGTTTCCAGTTTGGTGGATTTGGGCATATTTTTGATGATAGTGACGTGAGGTGCTATGTTGAGGCCTTGCTCGGCTAGGCGAGCCCGCAGCCCAATGTGAGTGGTGGTGTGCGAGGGCCGCTGAGGGAGGTTTGAGGGCAGGCACCCGTTTTGGGGCTGGCACCTTTGTCCTGGGAGCAGGGTCTCGACGTTTCCAGTTTGGTGGATTTGGGCATATTTTTGATGATAGTGACGTGAGGTGCTATGTTGAGGCCTTGCTCGGCTAGGCGAGCCCGCAGCCCCAATGTGAGTGGTGGTGTGCGAGGGCCGCTGAGGGAGGTTTGAGGGCAGGCACCCGTTTTGGGGCTGGCCCCTTTGTCCTGGGAGCAGGGTCTCGACGTTTCCAGTTTGGTGGATTTGGGCATATTTTTGATGATAGTGACGTGAGGTGCTATGTTGAGGCCTTGCTCGGCTAGGCGAGCCCGCAGCCCCAATGTGAGTGGTGGTGTGCGAGGGCCGCTGAGGGAGGTTTGAGGGCAGGCACCCGTTTTGGGGCTGGCACCTTTGTCCTGGGAGCAGGGTCTCGACGTTTCCAGTTTGGTGGATTTGGGCAAATTTTTGATGATAGTGACGTGAGGTGCTATGTTGAGGCCTTGCTCGGCTAGGCGAGCCCGCAGCCCCAATGTGAGTGGTGGTGTGCGAGGGCCGCTGAGGGAGGTTTGAGGGCAGGCACCCGTTTTGGGGCTGGCACCTTTGTCCTGGGAGCAGGGTCTCGACGTTTCCAGTTTGGTGGATTGGGCATTTTTTTGATGATAGTGACGTGAGGTGCTATGTTGAGGCCTTGCTCGGCTAGGCGAGCCCGCAGCCCAATGTGAGTGGTGGTGTGCGAGGGCCTGAGGGAGGTTTGAGGGCAGGCACCCGTTTTGGGGCTGGCCCCTTTGTCCTGGGAGCAGGGTCTCGACGTTTCCAGTTTGGTGGATTTGGGATTTTTTTGATGATAGTGACGTGAGGTGCTATGTTGAGGCCTTGCTCGGCTAGGCGAGCCCGCAGCCCCAATGTGAGTGGTGGTGTGCGAGGGCCGCTGAGGGAGGTTTGAGGGCAGGCACCCGTTTTGGGGCTGGCACCTTTGTCCTGGGAGCAGGGTCTCGACGTTTCCAGTTTGGTGATTTGGGATTTTTTGATGATAGTGACGTGAGGTGCTATGTTGAGGCCTTGCTCGGCTAGGCGAGCCCGCAGCCCCAATGTGAGTGGTGGTGTGCGAGGGCCGCTGAGGGAGGTTTGAGGGCAGGCACCCGTTTTGGGGCTGGCCCCTTTGTCCTGGGAGCAGGGTCTCGACGTTTTTGGTTGGGGGATTTGGGCATTTTTTTGATGATAGTGAGGTGAGGTATGTTGAGGCCTTGCTCGGCTAGGCGAGCCCGCAGCCCCAATGTGAGTGGTGGTGTGCGAGGGCCGCTGAGGGAGGTTTGAGGGCAGGCACCCGTTTTGGGGCTGGCACCTTTGTCCTGGGAGCAGGGGCTCGACGTTTCCAGTTTGGTGGATTTGGGCATATTTTTGATGATAGTGACGTGAGGTGCTATGTTGAGGCCTTGCTCGGCTAGGCGAGCCCGCAGCCCCAATGTGAGTGGTGGTGTGCGAGGGCCGCTGAGGGAGGTTTGAGGGCAGGCACCCGTTTTGGGGCTGGCACCTTTGTCCTGGGAGCAGGGTCTCGACGTTTCCAGTTTGGTGGATTTGGGCATATTTTTGATGATAGTGACGTGAGGTGCTATGTTGAGGCCTTGCTCGGCTAGGCGAGCCCGCAGCCCCAATGTGAGTGGTGGTGTGCGAGCCGCTGAGGGAGGTTTGAGGGCAGGCACCCGTTTTGGGGCTGGCACCTTTGTCCTGGGAGCAGGGTCTCGACGTTTCCAGTTTGGTGGATTTGGGCATTTTTTTGGTATAGTGACGTGAGGTGCTATGTTGAGGCCTTGCTCGGCTAGGCGAGCCCGCAGCCCCAATGTGAGTGGTGGTGTGCGAGGGCCGCTGAGGGAGGTTTGAGGGCAGGCACCCGTTTTGGGGCTGGCCCCTTTGTCCTGGGAGCAGGGTCTCGACGTTTCCAGTTTGGTGGATTTGGGCATATTTTTGATGATAGTGACGTGAGGTGCTATGTTGAGGCCTTGCTCGGCTAGGCGAGCCCGCAGCCCCAATGTGAGTGGTGGTGTGCGAGGGCCGCTGAGGGAGGTTTGAGGGCAGGCACCCGTTTTGGGGCTGGCCCCTTTGTCCTGGGAGCAGGGTCTCGACGTTTCCAGTTTGGTGGATTTGGGCATTTTTTGATGATAGTGACGTGAGGTGCTATGTTGAGGCCTTGCTCGGCTAGGCGAGCCCGCAGCCCCAATGTGAGTGGTGGTGTGCGAGGCCGCTGAGGGAGGTTTGAGGGCAGGCACCCGTTTTGGGGCTGGCCCCTTGTCCTGGGAGCAGGGTCTCGACGTTTCCAGTTTGGAGGATGATGCTGATTTTTGATGATAGTGACGTGAGGTGCTATGTTGAGGCCTTGCTCGGCTAGGCGAGCCCGCAGCCCCAATGTGAGTGTTGCTGCGAGAGGGCCGCTGAGGGAGGTTTGAGGGCAGGCACCCGTTTTGGGGCTGGCCCTTTGTCCTGGGAGCAGGGTCTCGACGTTTCCAGTTTGGTGGATTTGGGCATATTTTGATGATAGTGACGTGAGGTGCTATGTTGAGGCCTTGCTCGGCTAGGCGAGCCCGCAGCCCCAATGTGAGTGGTGGTGTGCGAGGGCCGCTGAGGGAGGTTTGAGGGCAGGCACCCGTTTTGGGGCTGGCCCCTTTGTCCTGGGAGCAGGGTCTCGACGTTTCCAGTTTGGTGGATTTGGGCATATTTTTGATGATAGTGACGTGAGGTGCTATGTTGAGGCCTTGCTCGGCTAGGCGAGCCCTCAGCCCCAATGTGAGTGGTGGTGTGCGAGGGCCGCTGAGGGAGGTTTGAGGGCAGGCACCCGTTTTGGGGCTGGCCCCTTTGTCCTGGGAGCAGGGTCTCGACGTTTCCAGTTTGGTGGATTTGGGCATATTTTTGATGATAGTGACGTGAGGTGCTATGTTGAGGCCTTGCTCGGCTAGGCGAGCCCGCAGCCCCAATGTGAGTGGTGGTGTGCGAGGGCGCTGAGGGAGGTTTGAGGGCAGGCACCCGTTTTGGGGCTGGCCCCTTTGTCCTGGGAGCAGGGTCTCGACGTTTCCAGTTTGGTGGATTTGGCATATTTTTGATGATAGTGACGTGAGGTGCTATGTTGAGGCCTTGCTCGG